>NC_085138.1:314088847-314388847 GCF_035046485.1 Aedes albopictus | reverse complement strand
CAGACGACGGAAGATGAACCGGGATAGCACTTTGCAGGCAGCATTCAAAATAGTGATCGCCCTGAAGTTCTCACATTCCAAAAAATGGTCGCCTTTCTTGTGAATGGGGCAGATTACACCTTCCTTCCACTCCTCAGGTAGCTGTTCGGTTTCCTAGATCCTGACTATCAGCCGATGCAGACAGGTGGCCAACTTTTCTGGGCCCATCTTGATGAGTTCAGCTGCGATACCATCCTTACCAGCTGCTTTGTTGGTTTTGAGCTGGTGAATGGCATCCTTAACTTCCCTCAGCGTGGGAGTTGGTTTATTTCCGTCCTCCGCTGCACTGGCGTCGTCGTTTCCTCCGTTGCCGTGGGCTCCTGTGCCTACGTTCTCCACGCCGTTCAGGTGCTGATCGAAGTGCTGCTTCCACCTTTCGATCACCTCACGTCCGTCCATCAATAGGCTTCCGTCTTTATCCCTGCATATTTCGGCTCGCGGCACGAAGCCGTTGCGGGATGCGTTGAGCTTCTGATAGAACTTCCGTGTTTCTTGGGAACGGCACAGCAGTTCCATTTCTTCACACTCCGCTTCTTCCAGGTGGCGCTTTTTCTCCCGAAAGACCCGAGCAGAGGGGAATATCAAATTCATAACTACGAAATCACAAAACCTGTTTTTATATCTTGTTTTGTTATTATTGAATTATCAAGGCATTACGTTTCCATAACATGTTTTGTTGGACAATCTTATTTTGTTATGACCAAGCAATTGGTATGCAGCCCTTAAATAACATCTCAATATTACATTCTGTTGTGGAACAAGTTTGGTTATTATTGTATTATTGAGAGTGCACAAATACTTTATGGTATTGCTATCTAAACTAAAACAAATTTTGAAACAAAACCTACGTCATTCTACAACGTTATTTACAGCATTTGAGGGAAAGCAACTGCATATTCACTCATCAATTTGTCTTCCTCTTCCATTTATCATTACATCCAAACTGAGACAAAGTGCATGCCCCATATCACTAGCTAGTATTCCGTGGGAAAAAGTTTGCATAATGCACCAGAAAAACTGTTTAATGATTTTTTGAAAAGTGCGCAAAGTTAGGCCCTAGGTGCGCAAAGTATGGTACGCTTACGGTATCACATTTGATAAGAGGTGTGGTATATTACGTGACATGGAGGTGCTGTAATGTGTACAAAACAAAGTCCCTGCTGGGCGGCGCGAGGTTTTGCTAAATTTCTGAAATTGACTGAGTTGTAGCTGAAAAGTACCCAAAATACCAGCCACTGCCCAAGTGGCGCAGTACCCTGCATACATCTAAACGAGAACATAGCAGACGATATTGAAGGTTTTTAAGGTTTTCAAAGGGACGTTCCAGATGCCGCCTTTGACATGTGAATTTCAATGATAAAAATGTCAAACTTATGGAATAAACTTGTTTGAACGAAGCTTATACAGACAGCTGAATCCAAAATTGTAGATGGTTTTGAATGGGATTTTTCAGAAATATTTTGTATTTCACATGTTTTCCCTGTCGTTCCAGAGGATGAAGTCGGATCTACCTATTTGAAAGATAGGTACATGAATAGTTGAAAATACACCTATTAGGGAAGAGAGAAACTGAAGTTCGCATTCTCACATGTTGGTCTAAATATATAGAATTCTCAGCCATCACGAAGTCATATATGATGTAGAATAGGATGCTAAAGTGGAGGCCATACCTGACTAGATGAACATAACAATAATATATCATAATTATATCTCAATGTGATATAACTAACAAATTATGTTATAATTTTGTTATGACATGGACTGTTTCAAACTTTTTCAAACTAAATTATAACAAAATATATTATAATCTTTTGTAACTAGTTTTGTTACAAATAACAGAACAAACTCTGTTATAACTTTGTTATTTTTGCAACTGAACAAAATAATCAGTTGCAAAAATAACATAATTATATCAGAATATGAAATAATTTTAATTTTTAGCTATATTACAAAAAATGAGAAATTTGATTAAGTATTCGTTTTTTTTTCATTGCTTGTAGAGCAAAAGGTCGATGGATAGCAGGTAAAAGATCAGAAAATGTTTATAAGGAAACAGCTTTATTCTATGTAATTGAAAAATTAAAAAAAAACATTCAATTGCTGTTGAGGGGCTGCAGTTTTGCTTGTTTTTCATTGCGTAGAATGCCGGAAGCGTATCCGGCTACCCTCAAAACTGAAAAGTACTCATATTTTTTCAACTTTGAACTGATTTAAGTGAACTTCGACTCGTGTGAATAAGAAATCTTTTTTTTTATTGATTGGTTATGCGAATAGAACGATTGGGTTACCCGGTATTCCCAAAAGTCCAAATTTTCCGGAACATATCCTTATGCTATTGAGGGGCCCAGATGCAAAGAGGTGTAAGTGACCGTTTTGTCGAGTTTGAGCTGAACATATAAAAAAAATCTTCAGATTTCAAGCTCACAGGAACTTTTTAAAGATTATTTTTATGATGATTAGAAAAATTACAGTAAATCAGAGAAAATTGGGTTGATATTGAAACTCCATACATTTTGAATGGGATGAAAAACTGGTGAAAAACTTCAAAGCTCATTTACTCGAAAGTGGGTTTTTGTAACTTACACCCCTTTGCTTCTAAGCTCCTCTATTCTAATATCGGCGTTGCTGGAGTTAGCGTATTGAAAAAAATATGGTCTCTCGTGAAACATGCTTCGTAATTACACTGTTGAAAACGCTTTGACATCCACGTGCAGCACAACAGAACATGTGCTCGATGAACAAATTGAGATTTGAATTATGAAAATGCTACGGTCAACCTTGGCTTGGTCAGCCAAAGCAAAATCAAGAAATTGACATTTCTGCTTCGTAATGATTACTTTGAAGTCAATACTTTGGGCCTAGGCTGGGCAGATATGCTATTGGTGATTTGATGGTGCATGAAGAAGAAGAAGAACGATGGTGTTTTGAAAAATCCTATCCCTACCACACAGGAGAAGATTTTAAAATGTCTCTATAAAATCTAAAACAAAATCTAATTAAAAACGGTTTGATGTACGGTGTAAGACTTTGGACGGACTACATATTGAACGTATAAATTTAAATTTAATATTTTTTTTCTTGGTAAGATACTTAATTTGTACCAATCACCAATTGGGTTTTTTAAATTAAGAATAATATATTGATTTTTTGATTTTATTCGAAAGAGCACCTTTTTTTAAGCCAGTATGATTTTTTTCAGATTTTTAAACTTTATTTTGATACCTTAAGCTTCAATTACAAAAAGATTTTTTGAAATCACCTTTTGACAGCTGGGCAATTGCTTGACAGCTCCGCCCAGTACGAAATGCGATGAGGGGTGATTCAACATATCGCTCCCATACAAACTTTAAATCGATTTTTAAATAGGTTCCCGGGCACCAAAGTTCATGAAAATTTGGATTTCGGCTCAGTTTGGCATGTATAGATTGTGAATATGGAATTATCTCAACACCACTAAAGAAGCCAATTGCAGCTGGTCTATGGAAAATTCCACGTGTATGGCAATTCGGGTTTTTTCTTAACTCACGATGACCAGATCGGTTCGGTCGGATTTGTTTTTGATGGAAAAAATAAATCTGGATCAAATGAGATCAATATTGTCAAAATCGGAGAAAATTTATCGCAGATATAACCATTACATAGTTTACTTTCTTTATTTTATTGTCTGCTGTTTCATATTATGAAGTAAAAAATAAAGGCATTGTAACTTCTAGAAATTTCATCAGACTCTTCCGTATTTTTTATTTTATTCATTGCTATAATTTGAGTTTTGGGTAAATATAGCATCATAGCTATTGATATGTTTATCTTTGTATTAATTTCCTTCTTTCAATATCCCAGTCCCGTTACGGTGCCAAAATCCTATCACTTTTCTACGATTCCCAATTCTTATAGGTTAAGTAAAATTTTAGCTTCAAAAAATGATACATCTGCAAATGAGTTTTTTTTTATCTCAAAATTGAGTAAACTTAGTTGAATTTATATGTCATTTTAACAGTACTGCTATTCTAACCTCTAATTATAACGTCAAAAAGTATCGAACAGACTATGTATTACGAAGTAATGAATGTTAGTGAGAGTGGAGATAGCAAATATGGTACCTACTAAATAATTCTAATCAATAAAAATGTCAACTATACAGACAATTCTGCTCAATTGATGATTGCATTTGTCTATTATAACTTTTTTCTTTCGGTCTATTATTATTCGATCATATATTGTTTGACATTATGTCATAAATATCTTTTTTCATTACTAAAAATAATCTAAAACAGAATAAACTAAACAGCATCTGCAGAAGTAATCATATCGGCATATGATATAATAAGCTTTTACCTTCGCTCACGTAGGTACGTGTATAATCGCCGTTCTCACAACGCGAACAAAACAAAAAATTAAATAAAATCATCTCCGTCTGGAAAGGATCTTTGTCGCCGCCAAAATGCACCCCATGACGAAGCTCAATCATAAATAGTCGACTAGCAACTTTTTCGTCGTTCTCTTTGTTCCGAAACAGCCGACGACGGGCCCTGCGAACGCCACCACTGTTATTAGTGTTACAGTGCACATGTCTGCGCACCGCGATAGCGCTGTTGGTAAGAGAGAGAGGTTCGTTGTTTGATCTTGCATTCAAATCTCTGTCTATTTTTGTCCTGCGACTGGCAAACATGAAATGGGGGAATAGGGAAACTGGCAATACGTAGAACCAGTAAAGCTTCTATCATCCCTCACTGCAAGTGCTGTGATAGCCTCATTGGTAAAGGCGACTGGAAATTTACGATAGCAGGATTGGAGGTTCAAATCCCGTCGATGTTTGTAAGTTTTATAATAAATTCGAAATTTTTTTTTATGTGACCTATTATTTTCTAAAAATAGAATAACACACTTAAAATAATTACCCAAAAATGAGTAAAAAAAGTTAGTTTTTACCCTAATTTTTCTTTCAATCAATAACTCTATAATATCAAAATTTGTTATTGAAATATTTCCCAAATTCACTGTTATTAAGTTGTTATTGCCACTAACAAAACATGTTATTAAATTGATTTTTCAGGAACAAATTTTTGTTATGTGACTTGTTATTTTGCCGCTTATGACAGGCAAGTTTATAACTCAATATGTTATGTTAATAACATGAAAATTACTAATTCCATTATGCAGTTATTTTGCCAAAATAACGCATTTTGTTATGCTGTTGTTATTCTCTTCTGCTCGGGGAGGCGGGTCTGCTGTTTCCGCTTGCTTCTGTTTATAACGTTCCACGTTCTGTCGAATTCCTTGCTGCAGCATTACCGCCCTCGCTGCATTCTTCTCCTCCAAAACCGTTCTGCACTCTTCGTCGAACCATTCGTTCCGTCGATTCCTTTCCACGTACCCAATGATACTCTCGGCTGCATCGTTGATGGCTGCTTTCACTGTACTACAGCAGTCCTCTAGAGGGGCCTCATCGAGCTCGCCCTCGTCTGGCAACGCGGCCTCGAGATTCTGCGCGTATGCTGAGGCGACATCCGATTGCTTCAGTCGCTCTAGGTTGTAACGTGGCGGTCGCCGGTATCATACATTGTTGATGACGGAGAGTTTTGGGCGCAGTTTGACCATCACCAGATAGTGGTCGGAGTCGATGTTGGCGCCACGATAGGTCCTGACGTCGATAATGTCGGAGAAGTGCCGTCCGTCAATCAGAACGTGGTCGATTTGAGATTCCGTCTGCTGTGGTGATCTCCAGGTGTAACGATAAGGGAGGCTGTGTTGGAAAAAGGTGCTACGTATGGCCATATAGTAATACTGCAGAACGGGGAACGTTACAAACAGCAGTTCAAACGACGCCTAGAAAAAGTGGAATGCGATGAAATGGAACTACTGTGAAACGAGGAAGTTCTACTAGAAGTTCAACGCAACGGCTTCGTGCCGCGAGCATACGGAAGTATCAACCGCACAGAGCTTCGGAAAATCATGGATCACCGATTTTAAACTTCTTATTTTTGCTTGAAAGCTGCTGAATTCTAGTTTCCAGCAAAAATACGTTGAGAGGGTCAAATAGTGTTTCTAGACAAATAATATCATATAATTATATAATTATCACATTTTTTTTCAACGTGTTGCAACTTATGGAACCAGAAACATCCGGAAGGTTTTCTTTCTGCATTTGAAAGAGGAACAATAGTTTTATCATACACTAAAAGAAGATTTCCCGGAAACAGCCGGAGAATCAACTTATTTCATTTTGAATGTACGGTAAAGGATTCCATCAAATATTTTTTTCATTATTTTTCATATTTAGGGTCTTGTACCATTTGGGCAGGTGTACCTATTTTGGGCACTTGCCGCTATAACTAAGTCAATTTTGATTTGATTTTTTGTGCAGAGTTAGATAGTGTACGTGCCTAACTCTATACAAAATTTCAAATCAATCGGTCTGAAATTGACTTAGCCCAAAATAGGTACACCTGCCCAAATGGTACAAGACCCTAGTACGGAAAACTAAAAGTCAATTTGTTTGGGTTTCAAATAAACAGAATAACAACATTGATCTTCTTTAACAAACTGCATCGTTGAAATGATTGACAATCAATTTTATTCACTTTGTACGGCAAAAACTTGCACGCGCTGTGAGTTATCTCAAAGAAAACGGCTAAAAATCAGCTTCACTAAACTGCCGTGAATCGCAAGTCAGTCCCATACGTAAAAAGTAGGCATTGAGAAAATGGCCTCTGAAGTTTTCAAATTCGATTTCTATGTGAAACTCGAAAAAATTGCCATGAATTGAAAACTTCTGCGATCATCACGAAACATTAACATATTGTTTCAAAAGTGACAACGTAACAGTGTAAAATATAAAACTGCACACTTAGAAATTCTGAAATTTCCACGAAACGGAATCACCAAAAAACGTAAATGTTTTCAGGATTGAATCACAAATTGGACTCAATTTTACGCACATCATGTAAGTGCTGGTTGGTTAACAAATCCGTTTCACCAGAAACGTAGAATCAGTATCACGTCCATCAACCACCTTCCAACTTGGTGAAATAGCCGAGAGGTAAGAGATGCGGCTCACGATCAGCAGATCCGGAGTTCGAATCCCGTGCATGACAATATTTTACTTTTCTATGTTTTATTTGTCAAATCGGTTCTAGCGATTGCTAGACGCTAAGAAAAAATAAGTTTTATTTTGGGGTGTCTTGAAAGACGTAAATTTACATGTTATAACCTCTAAATTTGTGTTTTTGAAGATGCTCGTATATGTCAGGTTCAGGACACTTAAAATTACATGATATTTTCTGGGTGTGTGGTTAAAATAGTATTAGGTTTTGTACTAGAAGGTGGACAAGTTCGTAATGGGACTGAGGGGCTGTCCATAAACCACGTGGTCATTAGGGGGGGGGGGGGGGGGTTTCGGCCAATGACCATTTTGTATGAACTAATAAAAATTTTTGTATGGACTAATCACCACGGGGGGGGGGGGGTGTTAAAAAGTCTCAAAAAATGACCTCGACCTCGAAAACGGCCATTAACTCATTTTTGTCCAAAATGCAGATGGGACTGACTTGCGATTCACGGCAGTAAACCTTTTCTGATAAGCGTAAACAAAACATTTGGACACTGCTTAGCTGTCAAACGATTTTATGAAATCTACACTTGACCAAAACACATCGGAAAATCCAATTGATTCATTGTGAGTTTTTCCACTTATGATCAATTTTACTCCAATGTGTGGTGGTGAGTGCATCAAAAATGAAGTACTCGCTAGTAAGCGGAGCCAAACACGAAATGGCTCGTGTGAGAAATGGTGTTACTATAGAAGGGAGAGCCCTCGAGGTAGTGGAGGAATTCGTTAGCCTTAGATCCTTACTTATGGTTGACTACAATGATGTATCTCGAATCATCAGCTTATGATTTGTCGGGGCCCGTGGCGCAATTGGTCACACGTTTGCTTCATAAGCAGATGGGCATGAGTTCGATCCCAGCCCCGACACTTTCGTCAGTTACTCTTTCCCCTGATAGCAGCTGACACTGACCCTCTTCTGAGCTCATGGCTCAAACGGACCCGGACACATGAACATCGGCCAACGGCACCTCATAGGGGAACAGAGCCCAAAATGCCAAGATGGGGTAAAATGGCCCAATTCATAAAATCATTCCTGAATGGGACTTGATCATTGCTATAGGTGAATGGTGTCAAGATATGTTTGCATTAAACATTCTTCTAGAAGCTAGGCTGCCAAACCCACGCAAAATCTTTTTATTTCCCAATGAAAATTGACAACTTCCGGTTTTTCGTGCTTGCAATTAAGGTTTTCGGATGATTTTATTACCAGCCAAGTGTTTCCAATGAGATTGAGGCACCCATGGAGGCGCATGGTTGTTGATGTCTACGCTATCCATGTTGGGGGTCATTCAAATATGACGACCATCGTTTAGTGGGGAAGGGGGTGACACTCCATGTATTGAGTATACGAAAAAACGTGACAGAGGGATGAAAGTGAGTCGAAAATGCCAGAAAACTGATGGACGTAATTTTTGAATGTTTTCATGAAGTGGCATCTTACCCCATGGCAGATGGCCTTTTTGCACCACTTCCGTTTTACGAATCAGTTTTTAAAATCACTAAAAATCGATGAAAATGCAATAATTTAGTGAATATTTTTGCTGAAGCATCGAGCAAATATTGTCTAGTAGCTGTTACCACTTTGAAAGCCTAACAAATGAGGCTATAGCCATAACATTCCCGTGTTCATCATTCCACCATGAATAGGTAGAAAGTGAAAGCATCAGCAACCAGTTCAATATAGAAGAATTAGAATAGAATACATTTAGGCGCTGTACAAAGTGTAAGTACAGCTTCCATTTGGAATTGCTCACGAAGTGTCCTAGTTGACAAAAGAGCTATGAAAAAAGTTCAAAAAGTGATTGAAGATTTAAAAAAAAAACTTATGATTATGGAAGTCTTACCTACTACGTGCTCCAGAACATCGGTAAAAAAAAACGATTCACCTCTGTACTAAATGTACCATGTACAAAATGCTGATAATAGCGGTGGTCTTCTATGTGCCATGCTTGAGGAGGACCTGCAAGCAATCGAAGTTTTCGAGCGTCACGTGTTAAAAACGGTTTTCGGCTGTGTGCATGGGAACAGGTAGTGTGTGGTGGCGGAGGATAAACCATGAGCACGCTGCACTCTACGGCGACCCCAGAAAATGGCCAAAGCTGGAATGATACGGTGGGCAGAACATGTTGCAAGAATACCGGACATAAACCACACAAATTTGGTGTTCACCACACATACAGGGGATAGACAAAATGATCGGGATAGGCAAAAATTTCATTTTTCAAAAAATGTCCAATTAGCTGTAACTTTTCCAAAAGTGCATCAAATATTCTCAAATTTTCACTATAAGTTGATTAACTAATTGTATATCAGTGGACACAATTTGAAAAAGATCGGGCTATACTGCACGATGTTATAGGCATTTTAGAAAAAGGTAGAATTATCCGATAGCCAACTTTGAGCTGTTATATCTCCGGATTCAATGAACCGAATGCAATGAAATTTTGTCCATTTATGATTTATATAATGAGCTCTGAAAAACGTTTGACACAACTTGAAATTATTAACAAGAGAAAAAGCTATAGCGATTTAATAAATTTTATGATTTTTTAGTAAATTGGTCTATTTTTAACATGCATCAAATTACTTTTTCAATGAATTGCCGCCTATATTGTTACTTTCCTTTAAAACATATCTGTAGTCAAGACAATCAGAGGGAATTTAAATGAACTATTATTAGCATCTTGAATTTTGAAACGATGTTGAAATTTAAGAAAATTTTGTGTTTTTTTAGAAAAATAATCCAATCGTTATAATTTTCTTCCGTGTTAAGAATTTTACGTTATGTCAAAAGTTTTTCAAAGCTCATTATATAAGTCATAAATGGTCAAAATTTCATTGCATTCGGTTCATTGAACCCGGAGATATAACAGCTCAAAGTTGACTATCGGATAATTCTACCTTTTTCTAAAATGCCTATAACTTCGTGCAGTATGGCCCGATCTTTTTCAAATTTTGTTCACTGATACACAAATAGTTGATCAACTTACAGTAAAAAATTGAGAATATTCGATGCACTTTTCACAAAGTTACAGCTATTTGATTTTTTTTTTTTTTTGAGAAGGGAAAATTTTGCCTGTCCCGATCATTTTGTCTATCTCCTGTATATTTGGTGCAAAAAGACAAGAAGTGCAGTGAACACGATGAGCGAACCAGGTGGAGCGTGATCTGACGAGCATTGGGCTTGATCGATGATAGAGAGTGGCAGCCATAAACCAAGTTTGTTGGTTATGTGTTATTATAATTGTGATGTTGTGTCAATAAATATGAATTTTACGGAACCCCGAAGTAGTAGGAATGTCTATCATGTCTCATGTGATTGACAACAAGTGTCTAATATTTATCAAAACCAGCACGTCTAAACCGAATCGCCAAAATATTTCAACGTTAATTGGTTCAAAAATTAACACTCTTCGGCAAATAGATGACTAGTCAACTGATTTAAAACCCGCATAATTAACACGAATGGTGCTAAGCATCCGCCTGCTATATTTAGTTCCTATATGCCGCCCATGCGTACTGATGTAAATTGATATCGAAATGTACTTCCCAATAGTTAAACTCAATTATAGCAGAATTCAAATTAACTACAGCTATATTCCGCCGTTCGCTTGGACTGAACTAAATCGTTCCGCTACTGAAACTAAAGAGCGCAAACAGGCGTAACGAAACGTGGACGCTGCCAGTTAAGCACAGGCGATGCAGGCAACTCTTGGTAAGATTGTATAACCGTTAAGAATCAACAACATGGCAACCCATTTCCGTCCCCCACAAACCATTGCTGCCAGAGAGAGACTTGGTATGTAAATATGTATGCAAGCCATCCAACACAGCAACATACCAGCCAACGCAGCGCTGACACTTCAATGGGATCTATCGGGGCTTTCCATTTGAACCTGTCATTCATCGCCGCCGCCACCGTCGCCGTCGCCGCGACGCGGAGTGCTTCTTGCTTCTTAATCGGGTAGCTCAGCAATTCCGCCCATTCTAGGTCTGTGGCCTTCTGACGCGAACTCAGGATTCAGGATTTGAGTCCTTTAGGTATAAGTTCAACGGGTGAAAATAGTGCACAGCAGCAGCAACGTGGTAACAACAATGGCTGCCTGCCTGCCTACTACCAACCAACCGAACCTGGCAGTGAGAAATGTGTGCGCAGACAAACGTGTGAAAATTAATTAAATTACGGCCGGGTAGTGCTCGCGAGCTTACAATGTAACCATCCAGCAACGCAGGGCTGGAGGGTGCGCGGATATACGAGTGAATCACAATGGTCAATTCAGTACTCTTATTTCCCTCGCAGCGTTTTGGAATTGTGGGAGCATGGGCGTTCGCAGACGACTACGCCAAAAGAATGAGGGTTTGGATTGAATTTGGAGCATATTTTGATTTGATTAGATTTATATCAAATTATAGACGGTACAGAAGGCCTTGTGCACTAATCAACAAAAAAAAGCAAACAGTAGCAAACAGAGATCTTCAAAGTTCTCAAAAATGCTATATTCAACAAAATAATACAAACCGAGACCAACGGAAACGACAACAAGCGATCACACGGTGCTCCATTTACCGTTATTATAAAATAAAATATACCATCAAAACCTGAAACGCCATTCTCTTTATTTATCTATCCAACACCTCTGGACAAATTTTTAAAATCATCGTTGGGCGAAATTTTCAGTTACGCCCTTTTAAAGGGCCTAACCTCTAAAAAATCGAGTTTTGTATAGAATAACACTACATTTCATAACAGAATCATGAAATAAAGGCATCAATAACAGAAATTATCATGAACAACATTGAAATTTGGTAGTATGCATCCATATGAATATCGGTGGAATGCATTTTGTATCAAAATTTGTCATTACGTCAATATACGGTATAAGTTCTTAGGGCCTATAGAAAACAAACATTACATTGGTGTAACAAATTCAATTAAAAGTATATTGTATTGTGATTCCACATGTCAATAGATGTTCATATTACTGTCAGTCATAGCGATAGTATTCACATGCATATCAGCACCAACATTTCAAAAGGACGTAACTGATCTTTAAAACAATATCTTCTACCACAGCCAAACCACAGCTGTAGATCGAATCTCATTTTTCCCAGGACACCAACAACCACTATCGGAAAGAATTGCATTTCCTCCGTCCAGTAGTGGTTGTACGTTGCAACGGAGAGATAAAGGTTTGGTTTCGGCAAGCAGTTTCGCCATTTTGAAATGTTAGCACCGATATATGAAGAGCATACACTCTCTATACAGAAAATCTGCTTTAAAAACAATAGTCAAATATGGGCAACCACAAATTAAACAAAAAGAAAAATGTCTGTGTGCCAAACGGCTTAAGTTAAAAGTCTAGAAAAAAAAACATTGAAAGGGCAAAAGACAAAAAGTCGAATCAGGCTTCAAGTAATCACACATAAAATGCTGCACGAAAATTCTTTCTTTTTTTTTAATATGTAGGTAAGACCTTTTGTCCCTACTAATTTTATTTTTTTCAACCTACTATACATTACAAGAAAAATTATCGCGCAAAATTATGCAAACATGTAAATAAATATGCGCAGTTACATTTAATCGTTTCAGTGTCTTCTGCGCGGTCAATCAATAGCTATTTTCCGCATTTTTTGTAGAAGATACGGACTCGATATGATGTACTGGCGACGATCTATTAGCGATTTTGAACATTTTTGTGCGATAATCTACGGCGAAACGCGTAATATTGTCTTCGATTTTTTTTTTTTGCATTTCTACATTTTGTCCTCTCAGCCTCAGTATTTCAAGAACGCGTAACTACTTTCCAAAACAACACCTTTTTTTAAAGCTGTGGCGTGGCACTTCTAGACAAAAATAATGCTCCTCTTTCGAAGGCTTACTTTAGCGGGGTGACATGCAATCTACATCCATAGAAGAAGAAGCCGTATCATCAACCAGTTACGCCCTTCTGAAATGCTGAAGCTGAAAAGATAAATTGTACAAATCTGGAGCAACATTTGAAAAGTACATACAAGCATTGTAAAAAATGACTTCACACGTCGCTCCTGGGCCCCCATCAACTTATTCACACAAACTAAGACAGTTTTCAGATAGAGCAAACATCGATCTTTCGGATAACGGTGTTCATTTGCGTGGGTGGGCTGCTGTTAGGCCCTCGAAGCGATTTCGATAAAAGGCACAAATCCTGTCGGGCCCTTTTCAAATGTTGCTCCAGGAATGAAATAAAAAATGAAATACAATAGGTCGAAGAAAAGTTAAATTAGTAGGGACAAAAGGTCTTACCTACATATTTTAAAAGAAGAAAGAATTTTCACTCAGAGTATTATGTTTAATTATTTGTTGCCTGTTCAAACTTGTCTTTTGGCCTCTCGATATTTTGAATTTATATTCTTATAACTTAAGATATGTGATACACAGACATATTTCTTTTCGTCTAACTTGTGGTTGCTCATATTAAATATTTTTGACAGATTTTGACTATTGTTTTTAAAGGCAGGTTTGCTGTATAGAGAGTGTACGCTTGGTGCTAACATTTTGAAATGGCGAAACTGCTTGCCGAAACCAAACCTTTATCTCTCCGATGCAATGTACAATTACTTATACTTACTGGACGGAGGAAATGCAATTCTTTCCGATAGTGGTTGTTGGTGTCCTGGGAAAGATGAGATTCGATCTGCTATGGGAGAAGATATTGTGTTGAAGATCAGTTACGTCCTTTTGAAATGTTGGTGCTGAGCATGTAAATACTATCGCCTTCCGGAGAGTAATATGAACATTCATTGACATATGGAATCACAATACAATATACCTTTAATTGCATTTGTTACACCAATGTAATGTTTGTTTTCTATAGGTCCTAAGAACTTCTACCGTATATTGACGTAATGACAAATTTTGATACAAAATGCACTCCACCGATATTCATATGGATGCATACTACCAAATTTCAATGTTGTTCATAATAATTTCTGTTATTGATGCCTTTATTTCATGATTCTGTTATGAAATGTGGTGTTATTCTATACAAAACTCGATTTTTTAGAGGTTAGGCCCTTTAAAAGGGCGTAACTCAAAATTTCGCCCAACGATGATTTTAAAAATTTGTCCAGTGGTGTAGGATAGATAAATAAAGAGAATGGCGTTTCAGGTTTTGATGGTATATTTTATTTTATAATAACGGTAAATGGAGCACCGTGCGATCAGGCTAAGGCCGGGGTGGCCTCTGCTGTACATAGTAGCCGCCTCCATTCCACTCGGTCCATGGCTGTTTGTCTCCAGTTCCGCACTCTGCGTAGGGTCCGCAGATCGTCCTCCACTTGGTCGACCCACCTAGCTCGCTGCGCTCTACGTCGTCTTGTACTGGTCGGATGACTCTCGAGAACCATTTTAGTCGGGTTGCTATCCGACATCCTGATGACGTGACCCGCCCACCGTAGCCTACCGATTTTCACGGTATGGACGATGGTTGGTTCTCTCAGCAGCTGATGCAGCTCGTGGTTCATTCGCCTTCTCAAAGTCCCGTCTTCCATCTTCTCTCCGCCGTAGATGGTACGCAACACCTTCCGGATTTCCTTTACAATGCGGAAAAAAGTGGCCGTAACAGCGAGTGCCATCAACCACCGAGGATGAACTTCGTGCTTTCCACGTTCTTTGCGTGCAGTTGATTCAACCGATGATTGAGTGCAGTCGGTTTTCTAAGAAGAAACGAGCATACGTACACTCGTTTATGGATCATTGTATGAAACAAGAGGAAAATCCGGTCGGTCGTGGTCTGCAGCAGAAGGATCTTGTTAGAGGCGAGGGAGCATTCTGGTGACTTGCACAGGCGGAAGAATTCGCAGAAGAATTAACCGTTCTGGAAAAAATAAGGCGACAAATAGGAAGTTTTCAGATTTTCCAGAGAAATCTTTGAAGATGTTTCTGGCTGGATCTCTAGGAATTTCTGAAGAAAACTCTGGAAAAGTTCATAGAGTAAGGTGGGGCAAAAGTTCGACCCTAGTTGAAAACTCAATATTTTTCAAAAAAATCCAAGCAGATATAAATAAATGAACACCGTCGGGTGATTCTACCATCCATGAGCTAAAACTTTGCTGAACAAAGTTACGCCAAATGTCTTTTCAATTTTAAGTTACAACACTTTTTGTATGTGTGTGTCTTATTCGAACTGTTGCTCCACCACTGGGGCAAAACTTCGAATCTAGTGTTTGTGGAATTTGGCTAGCTGTCGCACACTATTTTGACACTTTGGTAATAGGAATACCTGAAACCAATTAATATTTGATGTTGGAACTGGTATACACTTTAAAGTTCGACCTGGGTTTTACCCAAATCAGGGTTAAATGTACTACACCAAAAATTAGTAGCTTTGCACCAAATTCAGATAAAACAACATTTTTTTTTTTCAACTTTGATCGATTTTTTTCACTAATTCCATCTTTTTTAGAGATGATATGTCCATTTTGTAGAATTTTATGTTTTTACCTAAAGTTGCCACATGACTCGAACTTGCCCCACAATTCAAACTTTTGCCCCACTATGTGTAAAATATGATTTCGAAATATTTTTTGCAAAAAGTTATACACGCTAAAGCATCTCCAAAATATACCTAGTTACGCCCCAAAATAAAATTTCGTATTCGATTTCATTACAATTCCATTCTATGCGTTGGAAGGACTATCGCATATTACAATTTTTTGATCAAAAACAAACATTTTTTCACAACTTTTCGAAATATTGATTAATTTTCATAATTTTTGGAGTGAAAGACTTTGAACAACCTTGACACCCGAAAGAAATAATTTGAATTGAGCTCAAAAACTTCAAAAGAAACTCTTGCCCCACTTGATCTTTTGCCCCACTTTACTCTACAGCAATTTCTAAAGCAGTTCATGGAGCATCCCCGGGGAAAAAATCCGCGGAAGATTTTCTGAAGGAAATTCTAGAGGAATTTGGAAATGAATGTTTTTGGGAAAAATCCTACAGAATCCCTAAAAGAATTTTTGAAAAAAAAAAAAACGGGAAGGAATCTATAGATTTTTTAGAAGACTCCCGAATAGAATATCTTATGGAATACATAGGGAATTTACTTAAGAAATCTATGGAATAGGTGAAATTTAATAGAATTCTTGCGGTACTTTGTGGGAACCTCTAAGAAAATCACGAAAGAAACTGCAATAATTCTTTAAGAAATTTTGGAAAGAATCCATGAAGTAGGGTATGTGTTCCATCAGTAATCTCACATTCCCATATTCATTCTATTCGAAAACTAGCGATTACGGCACCAATTGATTCCGCTCTTTTTGTTTTCATGCGTGCTCACTCCTAACAAAAAATACAAAAATAAGAAACAAAACAAACAACGCATCAATCTTTTGTTTTTCGTAGGATGAAAATGGGAGCCACATGCTTAATAAGGGAACCAGTACCCTATTTTTTGAAGCAATCCACGCAAGATTAAAAAAAAAACATTTAAGGGGAATCCATAGTTCGATTGGTAAAGCAACACCTGAATAAAATTTCCGAATATTTTTTTATGTATCTCAAAAAATCAAGGTGCAATTTCTTGAACAATTCATAGGGTAAATGTACCAATAATGGTGCTATTAGTAGCTCCTTGTAGTAAAATAATTGAATAAAATTGATAATACCATAAAATAAAAAGTCTGAAAGCGTTAATCGGTAGTTTTCCACTTGAATTTGCTAGGAAAAATATAAAAACCATTGTTTATTCCAGTTTTTGCTAATAAATCGCTTGCACCAACTATAGGTACACGGTTCCTATTATGGAGGTAAAATTTAACATTGGTTCCTATAGTGGCGCATCCCATTGAATTCTTATGGGACCCACCACTATAGGAACACTACCACCACTATAGGTGCAAGGGAGCAAAAAAATTAAGGAAAATAATTGTTTAAAATAGGTTTTTCGGCGAATCCTGAACACTAAACTGAATTAATGTTATCAATTAGGTGTGATGCATCTATTAAAAATGTCATTTGCAAGCTTTTTGGTCGAAATAGGGCTAAATTGCCACTACCACCACTATTGGTACTACCTCCACTAAGGGAGCTTTTACCCTATAAGATTTTCAACAAGAGAAAAGGCAAGTCATTCCATTTTGTTAACACAAATCAATGCCGGTTGCCCAACTCAAAACATCCAGCACACGCTAATGTTCACAACCACCATGCCATGACTTCTCTTTGGAACGGCCAAATTCATTTGATGTGCTTTGTTTAACGGTCGCTCAGCCTTCAACGAATTCTAGAGAAGTACCCACTCACGAAAAGAACATTCAACGTTGCACCGCTGTCTCGATGAAAAACTAACACGTCCTACAATCATTGCACAGAATCAGCTGAAAAGTTGCCGATCTTAGATAATCCCATCACTGACAGCTGTAAGCCTTATCAACCCATTTGTCGCTAGCACCAATTTCTCACTGACTATCACAGAGGTCACGGGACAGAGTTGTCCCCAATTGTTTCCGCACTTGAAATGATCCACCAGCACCAGCTACCGACTACCCAGAGCCCGGAACCATCACAAAAGTTCTTACTCCGCGCGACAACTCCCAGCTCGGCCGACCTCCGCACCAGGGTGAGAACGCTACCGCACTCACTACCACCAACCGGCGACGACGACGACGTCGACCATCAAACGAATAAATCAAAAACGGGGATAAAAGCTTGTCCGACCGTATCAAGCATTAACATCTAACTGAGGAGCTTGCGTTGCTCGTTTCTCGCTTGGAATCCCTCCGTGGCGGTGCGGTGGTGGTGGGTTGGACTGCCGAGCGTTGGCTTCGTTCGGGGGTGGCTGGGATGGTGGTGGAGGAGAGCATCCCATGCGGTATCCGGTACCCTCGGAACTCGACTCGGTAAGACACTAGGAAGCATTTTCACAATTTTGCACAACACTGAATTTTCATTTTTATTTTTTTTTTCTCCGCTGCTCTATGCTTTCCATTCCTGGAAAAAGCAACAGCAACCAGCAGCATCCCCCATTGAAGGAGGGAAGTCTTTGACAACGACGACGACGACAACGATGAGACGGGTTTTCCCACTCCGCGTCATACCTACTAGGACCAGGAGCTGGCCTCAAGTTTGTGTGCGGTGTGCAGAATGCACACGCTGCATCTGTTCTCATATGAGGAAGCCAGTTGCTTCTTCCGACTGTCCAGCAGTGATCGGTTCGGAACGGATCGTAACTGCATTTTTACCCAATTGCATGTATGGCACCCATGAGAAGAAGCAATAGGGGATGATGGGGTACACGTGCGACCTCGGCTGAACAATTTATAATTCAAAAACTAGTAATAATTGAAAACAGTTGAACACCCTCAAATTAAACTTATTTTCAGATTGTGGTCTGTAGTATGCCATAGTTCTCAACACAAATTCAAAACTTAATTTAAATAGAAGCCATTTACGTAAATTATATTTATGAAGGTGTCCTCAATAAAATTCAAATAGCATCCCCCACATTCATGGACATTCATGATGGTTCCGCAATAGTTGAAACAGAAATTGATTACATTCAAAACAGTTAGGCTCGTGGATAAGGCTTTGTATCGCAAGTCCAGAGACGACGGGTTCGAATCCTTTTTCAGTCGGGAACTTTTCTTTTTTTCTATCATCATTGCACTTCACGCTAACACCGCTCAGCACTAAAGTGCATAATTTCCAGACTACACCAAAAATGTGTAACCCTTGCACATTCACAAAATCAGCTCCTGTGTCCACAAAATCGTTAAATTCGAAAAAAAATGTACAGCAATCTAGCTATGTTTACTAATGACCTTGGGAAACAAAAAAAATATCGACACTTCCCATCTACACGAGTGAACGAGCTGTTTTTGATAATGTGTAACCGTTACACATTTTTGTGTGGTCTGGAAATTAAGCTCTTATGAGTAGGGCTTACACATTCTAGGTCGTTTTAGCGTGTTGCCTCATAATATACAAATTCATGCAATGGGAGGCAAAGGAAATCCTTCAATTAATAACTGTAGTAGTGCTCAAAGCATACTTAGTAGAAGAAAGGAAGGCCAAATTCCAGTGGGAACGTAGAGCCACAAAGAAGAAGATTGTATTGAAGAAAATGTAATTCTGATAGTAACTATGGCAACTGCGTTCGGGGTCGTTTGCTAGAGAAGGCAAAACAAGGTCTCTGGGTGGACTTCAAATGAACTCTGGGGGTATTTCGGAGGGCTTGAGAGGGTTTCAAATGGGTTTCGAAGGAATTATGAAACTTACACAGAAGTTTCCAGAACTTTTACACAGAACTTATCTTATATTTTTACACAGAAGTTTACAAGAAGTTTCAGGGGCATTTCAGGAGGCGCATGTAATTTCACGGACTTTTTGGGGTGTTTCAGGGGTTTCAGATATGACCTTGGAGATCCCTGAATCTCTTAACGATCCTGAAAGCGCTTCAATCCCCCAAAGACAAATTTGGATTCATTCTGAATCTTCCAATGCATCCTTTGAAACTTTCTAAAGTCCTGAAAGCAAGCAGAAACCTTTCCTTTTAAACCTTTTGAAACTCCTGAAATTCCCCTTTGACCAATCTCAAATCATCAGCAGCAATACGTGTTCTTGCGAACTAAGTTTTCTCATTAAATGAGCTGACTGAATGTACACAACCCCCTCTTTCTATGCCGTTTTAAGTTATGTACATTTTCAATTATGCACCAATACTTCCATTGTGCAAGTATTGTATCAATTCAAAATGGAAGAACCAGAGCAGGTCCCAGCAAGATAAAAAAGAGCAAATGGGCAAACAAGAGCGTCTTTCTGAAAACTGCTGTAAAGGGTTTCTTTGAGCTCCGAAAGGGTTTCCAGAGTGCTCCAAGGAGTTGTAACCTTCTTAGTGCATCAAGTTGAGAACTTGCTGGTGTAGTGTATGGTTTGAGTCTAGAATGAGGGTTAAGGGTTTCAAAGGAGAGTTTCGGAAATATTTCTAGAAGTATAAGAGACTCTTCAGAGTGTTTCAGGGACGTTCCATGTGGTTTCAGGGGTTTCAAGAGGGTTTTCAACTGTTTCATGTGTTTTTTAAGAGTGTACCGAATGATCCTAGTTGTATTAGTCCGTAGGGATGTTTCAGGAGGTTTTTAGGAAACATCAGAGGGTGCCACGGCGTTTGAGGACGTTTAAGGGGGTTTTCAGTTACGACCCAGATGCTTCCTTAATCTCTCTAAAACGCTCGTAAACCCCTCGTAATGCCCTTGAACGCGCTTTGAGCCACGTGAATCAGATTTGAAACCCCTCTACATCGAATCTCTGGCCAAAAGTTCAAACAGACAGAAGGTAGAAGGACAAAAGGTTGAAGGAAAAAAGGTCGAAGGACACAAGGTCGAATGGACAAAATGTCAAATGGGACAAAAAGTCGAATGGACACAAGGTCGAAAAGGACAAAAGGTTAAAAAGACAAAGGACAAAATGGAAGACATGAAAAAGTTATCAAAATTTGACAGAAACATGATAATTAAAATTCCGAAAAAAATAGAATCAGTGTGCCAAAACTATTCGTAAACTGCAAAAGTTGAAATATAGGAAGTTGCTGCTGAAACTTCCAATAGCTTATATGCATCAACCTATTACCGCATTGCAATTCGAAATGGGCGTCCATAAATGAGTGGAAGTAATGTTGTTCATTAAAGTTAAATGTGGAAAACAATATTTCTTGAAAGAACAGCCTATGGGTAGAAGAAGGATGAATCATAGATTAAAATGATGTCATTTGGAACTCGAATAATTACAGCGATTTAATAAAGCTAAGCAGTTTATGAATTAGAGAAGGACAAATCTCTGGGTATTGTATGAGAGAACGAAACAATTTTTTTACTTATACAGTATAATGATCGTTGATCTTTGATCGTTTTATACAATATAAGTAAAAGGAACTACCTAACAAAATGATCACTAAGCACAAGTAGTCAATGAATATTTCTGCAGTACAGTTAGGGAGAACTGCTATTGAATAAAAGAAGGCAAAGTTTCTGATTGAAAAATAAATACCTAAAGAGTTGATACTTATTTAATTAACAAAAGTTAAAAAAAACAACCTAAATATTACAGAAGGAAAAATTGCTGAACAAAAATTTAAACCAATTTGCCAATAAATACTACATTAACACGACTTAAAAAAAACATGCTTTAAAAAAGAAGGAAACATTTCCAATAGGAATGTTAGTGGCTGAAATGCATATGATTTCCATACCAGCACTATAATGATTCTCTCAATGAGCAACAACAAAAGCTCAAATATTTTTTCTTATAAGTGAGACTCATCAGCTGGTAACTTGGTCTACTAAGAATTTTGTTCATTCGACCTTTTGTCCCATTCGACCTTTTGTCCATTCAACCTTTTGTCCTTTCGACCTCTTGTCCAGTTGACCATTTGTCCTTCAACCTTCTGTCCTAAAGCCCTCCACAACTCTCATGGAAGACCCTTAAGCCTCCCTATTACCCCATGTAATGTCTCTGAAATGTACGTTAATTTTTATGAAACCGTCTGTAGCCATCCCTCTTGACCCAATTTAAAACCTTCAGGAATCTGTTCTCACGGTTCTCACAAACTAAGTACACTGGAACCTCTTTTTATGCACATGGCTGGAAATGCATTAATTAAAAATCCTAATTAATGCCTTTGAAAGCCATTTCAACAAAACTCAAATGACATGTTGATGAATATCGCACTTTCATTCGTTTATCATACAGGGGATGACCAAAATGTTTGGGGTAGGCAACTTTTTTCCCCTCACAAGAAAATTCAACATGCTGTAACTTTTCATAGAGTGCATCATTGGTACAAATTTGGGCTCAATTGATTAATATTTCGCGAAGTTAGAACCGTTCGGGTAAAATACTATTATTAAGACAACTAATTTTTGAACTGTCACATCTCGGAAACAAGTGAACCGAATTGAATGAGTTTTTTTAACGTTTATCAACAATATATTGATACTTAATCCCAAGCAACACACATGTTATAATAGAGTTACGACAGCGCAAGTTTTGGTTCTATAGAAGTTTATTTTACGTAATTCTAACATTGTGTTGAAATAAACTTCTATACAACCAAAACTTGCGCTGTTGTAACTTTTATATAACATGTGTGTTACTTGGGCTACGACGTTATAAAACCATTTTTTTTTCACGGCGAATTAAGTTATACTGGATTGAAATGTTTACCCATATAGAGGAAAATAAGTCAAATTTACAATACCACACAAAAATTACTAAATGTGTTTTTCCTTCAATCTAAATAGGCTCAAATATATCTGATTAGAGATAACTTGAGAACAGAAGTGGAAAATCTTTGGATATCAACACTAAAAATTATTGACATTGATGTAAAAAAATTACATTTTTTCGAGAAAAATCCAAAAAGTGTCAATGCATGGTAACTTTTTTCAACGTTTAAAAAGTACCTATATTTTAATAGTTTGTGAAGCATTTACATATTGTTAGTGTACGTTCAAAATTTCATTTAATTCGGTTCACTGCTTTCCGAGATATGACACCTCAAAAATGAGTTGTCTGAAAAATAGTGATTTAACCGAACGGTTCTAATTTTGCGAAATATTGATCAATCGAGCCCAAATTTGTACCAATGATGCACACATAATAGGTTGACAAACAGTCAAAATTTGAGAAAAGTTATAGCTTGTTGAACTTTTTTGTGAGAGAAAAAAAAGTTACCTATCCCAAACATTTTGGCCATCCCCTGTAAATCCATTTAATGGCACCAGAAAACATATCGTTTATCTGGCATTTTATGTTTGAGCCCTAAACTCTTAAAAAAAGCAACAACTTTGGAATTAAGTCCGCCATATTGGATATTCGGGTAGCCATTTTAAGACATCTGACATCCCCATTACCAAATATACCCCACATTGCATGGTTGAAGAGCCTAAAACTGAAAAAAGCCGCCATCTTGAATTTGGAGCCTCCATCTTGGATTTTAGAACGCCTTCTTGTGTATTTTGGCCGCCATGATGGAGTACAGACTTCTTCCCCATACCAAATATATCAATTTTGCACGGTTTGGGAGTCTAAAACTCCATTAAACAGACGCCATCTTGTATTTTAAGCCGTCATCTTTGATTTTAAACCACTATTTTAGATAATCGTCCAGACTTCTTTCCCATACCAAATATACCAAATTACATGGTTGTATAGCCAAAAACTCTATTAAACAGCCGCCATTTTGAGTTTGAAGTCGCCATCTTGGATATTATGGTTGACATTTTTGGACTCCGGACATCTTCGCCATACCAAATATACACATATTGCATGGTTTTATGGCCTACAACTCCATTAAGCAGGCGCTATCTTGAATTTAGAGCCGCCATCTTGGATTTTAGACCGCCGTCTTGGATTGTCTACAAAGATGGCATGCTCCTCAGTGTGTGTGCAAGTGTGCGCGGTTTTAATATGAAAATGAGCTGCACTGTGCACATTTTCAGTGCGGAATGCCATCTTTGATATTCTGGACGTCATTTTTGGACTCCGGACATTTTCTCCATACCTTTAGTCTATACAAAAATTTTGAAAATTTGTATGGAACGTAGAATTTTGCCAAACCCCGCCTCCCCAAAAAAGTGTAGGTGGTTTATTAACGGCCCCTAAACAGGTGCCATTTTGAATTTGGAGCCGCCATCTTGAATTTTATACCGCCATCTTGAATTTTATACCGCCATCTTGGATATTCTGGGTGCCATTTTTGAACTCCAGACATCTCCCCATTCCAAATATACCCCTTATTGCATGGTTTTAGAATCTAAACTATTAAACAGCCGCCATCTTAAAATTGAAGCCGCCATCTTGAATATTGAACTGCCATCTTGAATTTTGGGCCGACATCATGGAATTTCAGCTCTCCAGTGATGATTTCCGTACAAAATTTGTCAACCATGCTAAAGGTTATAAAAATCGCCGCAGTTCGATGTGTCGCATGATGGAGCTTTGTTCAATTTTATATACAGCCAGTTCTACCGGTGCTGGTCCCGATCACGGAACGCCTCAACCAATCCAGACTATTTTCAATGTGGTAAAATTCCGGTTCGATTCGAGCTATAATCCGGAAAACCGGCCGATGGGAAGCGCCTTAAAATGAGTGACTTTTTTGTACACATACATACATACACACACACATGGGGTGGCCAGACTTTGTCACGAGATAACAATTATCATGTTGTTTTCCGAAGGTCTCCAGTGAATTTAGCTTACCCTGCTACAACAAACCATCAGGTAGATCAATCCGTTCCGGTATGACTCTGCAGCCATAGGTAATCCTTGCGCTGATGGTGGGTACACAATCATCATCATCATCATCATCACATACATACATACACACACATACACATTGGTGTACGGGAAAGACAAAAAGGCATGAAAAGAGAGCAATCTGTTCATAATAAAGTTTGGGTTGTAATGAGGGAATTCAGTTCGCGAGAATAGGCCTTTCTTCTAGACATTAAAGATGAAGCCAGTGTCGCGAAGCATCAGCGTACAAGTCACAAAAAAGCTGATAAACACCAAGCTTGTATCACCCTGTCTCTGCGGATTCTGATTCGCTCTCTCTACAGTCGCTAGCACCAGAAAAGACAGAATCCCATCATAGTCACCCGTTCACCCTTGTTTTGCTACAATCATCCTGACTTGGATACGGCTCATGTGAGTGTCATGACTCTCTCCGTCGCCTCAAGCAGATGCACGCGCAACAGCATGTAAAACTATGCATGTGTATTATCACAAGCATGGTACTACGTCATAAATCCTATTCGTTTTGCATAGCTCAGTTTGAACGCACACATTGAGCGCGCCAAGCAGTTCGCCCTGGCTACGGCAAACGCTCTCACTTCGCCCGTTATGCATCGTTGCTCAGAGATATTGATTCTCTCGCAACCCGCCTGAAGCATACACCCTAAAATGAAACAACACAGGCTTGTGTACAATGTACACAGGCTTGTGTTCAATGTACACAGATTTGTGTACTACTAGATCAGCCTCCACCCCTGTGTCAAATGTACACAGTCACTTTTCTGGCTCTAGCGCTGGTATGGGAGCAAAGTTCATAACTAATTTTCTCTGAACGATGACATGCATTATCAGGAATCGATCAGTGCAAAAATAATTGTTAATTTTGTTTTCATGCCAGCGCTGGAGCCGGAAAAGTATCTGTGTACATTTGACACAGCGGTGAGGCTGATCTAGTAGTACACAAATCTGTGTAACTTCTGTAACCGTGTACTCAGCAACTGCTATCGCTGCAAAGCTGCGAAGGGTGGAACCCACAACATGTTTGTCATTGCAGGCGTGACATGCTTGCTGGTTCGTATCACCCGGGAAGGGTGACTCCAGAAAGCGGTTCAAGTGATTGTCTGGTGATGGTCGCGATTATTCGCAAGACTGGATGGAGCTAAGGAGGAGAGCCCAAAAAAGAGTTCCAATAAGTTTCAGGGGCGTTTCGGGGGTTTTCAGAAGCCATTTAAGCGCGTTCTGTTAGTTTTTTTTTTGCGTTTTAATGGGATTACAGGGAACTCAGGAGCGTTTCAAAACTATTTAGGGCGTTTCAGGGACGTTTCAAGGGGCTTTAAGGGCAACTAAGAGGATATCATGAGCCTTTAAAGGGCAAAAAGGTTTGAGAGGAGTTTCAAGGCATTTCAGAATCATTTCAGAGAGTTCCAGAGGATTTCATGAACATTTTAGGGGCGTTCCTAGAGGTTTAAGGGGCGTTAGATAGCATTTCAGGGGTGTTTCAAGGGTTTCCTGGATTGTGCTTGGATTGGTTATGATGATTTCAAGGGCATAATATATTATCATGTCAGGGCCGTATCAGGGGTATCAAGAACACCTTTAAATCAAAGGGCATTTCAGGGGCATTTTAAAACATATTGTGATGAGGTATCTGACCCACGAAAACGCCTCCGTTGCGTTGCACCTCTGAATCCCGCCAAAAATTATCTGAATCTTCCTGAAATGCTTCCAACATCCCGATGAAAACCCCTCGGGCCTCATGTAACGCACCTGAGAACCTCCGAAACCTCCGAAAGCGCATGCGCAACACTTCTGAATCCCCCCGAGAATGCTCTAAAACTTCCTGAAATACCGAAGTCCCCCTAAAACCCCCCTGAACCTCATGTAACGCTCCTGAGATGCACCGAAACCACCGAAAACTACTACGTTACGCTTCGATAACGTCTCTGAATCCCGCCGAAAGTGCTCTGAAACTTCCTGAAATGCCTCCAAAATGCCCTTCGGATCCTATGTAACGCTCCTGAGCCCTCCGAAACCCCCCTCCGCAGCGCCTCTGAAACCAGCCTAAAAATGCCGCTTAAGACCAACTCGAACCCCGCTTAAGACCAATTCGAACCCCATTTAACACCTTCGGAAGACCCCCGGAACGTACCTGTAACGCCTCCAAAGCCGGAAATTATCTGCAATGCTTTCGAAAATCCCCTCAGACCCCTGATACCTCCCTCCTCTGAGATTTGCTGGTATCCCACTGAAACCCCTTGGGCCCCCTGAAATACCCCTGAAACCTCCCTTTGCTCTCTCCTGTAAACACCCCCTGACCACCGTGCAAAAGATACCGTCGTCGTTATTAAATTTTCTTATGCACAATATTGGTTCTGAGTAGCTTTCCCTCTTTTAATGCAGGGCATAAAAAGGTGCATAAAATAAAAGTGCATGAAAATAACATGCATAAAAGAGGTTTTGATGTACCCTCCTTCAATGCAATAATTTAATTTTTGCACAAAATTCCCTCGTTACTGGTGGCTCGGACAATAGTTGGTCCAACTTGTCTATAACTTCGGATTGCGATCACCAAAACATCTGTTTTTTTTAATCGATAAGGTCGATGCAAATATTTAGTTTGTTTGATGTCAGACCCCCCCCCCCCCCCCTCGGAAATCTCAAAATATTGAAGGGCGAAAAAAACTAGGCATCTGAAGATCTTAATTTGAAAGCACATATTTGTTAAAAATAACAAGATACTATAGAAAACATAATTTTCAAATACTGGATGGATCAAAATCAACTATTCGGATCGCATAAGAAGTGCGTATCTCGTTTGTGACCTGGGATGAATTAAAGCAAGGTGATGCTCTTTCAAATTCGCTGTTCAACATTGTACTCGGAGGACCGATTAGGAAGTCTGGCGAGCAGAGAAATGGCACTATCATAACATGGTTGCACATGCTCTTCGGCTTTACGGACGATATTGATCTCATCGGCATCGATCGTAGCGTAGTGGAGGAAGCTTATGCTCCTCTGAAGAGAGAGACAGCGAGGATAGGCTTGACGATTAACTCAACCATGTCGAAGTACTTGATAGCGGTTAGAGACAGAAGCAGGCCTAGTGATGTAAGTGTTGAAGTAGTGATTGATGTGTTTGAAGTTGTTGAAGAATTTGTTTATCTTGGGACAATTGTGACATGTGATAATGACGTTTCCTAGTGAAGTGAAAAGGCGTATTGCAGCTACGAAAAGGGTCTTTTACGGATTGCGTAAGCAGCTTTCAAGGTCAAAGTTCTGCGGAATATTCTTGGTGGGGAAACAAGAAAATGGAGTGTGGCGCAGACGCATGAATCACGAGTTGAACCAAGTGTACAAAAATGCGAATAATGTGAAACGTATAAAATACGGCAGACTTCAGTGGGCTGGACACGTAGAATGAATGTCGGACGAAAGAATAGTGAAAACAAAGGCGAAAACAATATTCAGCAGGGAACTAGGTCAAGGTCGGCGACTTCGTGGGCTGCACGCGGTTGAAGAAGATCAGCGATCCCCACACGTTCGGTGAAACTGGAGGAACATCGCCAAAGACCGACGAAGATGGTGTTCTACTATACGCTCAGCGTTGGAGTAAAGTCACTTTGTAGCCAACAAGGTATCAAGGTAGGTAAAAAGCCACCATACACTATTTATTTGATAGCAAACTTCTGAGCTGAGAAAATAGCAAGTGAGTGTTCCTATCCGTAATTGGCATTGAGTATAAAGGGTGTCCACGATGAAATTGACACACAGAAAATATTATATAACTTTTGATTGCGTTAGCCAAAATAGCTAAATTTATGACCATAAATAGTATATTATGTGTAGCTAATACCATAAAATTTTCATTAAAATCGGTTGAGTATTGGCGCAGATATTGTCGATATTATAAAATGAGATTTTAGAAAATTTGGGCACCCATTTCAAAACATTGCTTAGGCTATAACTTTTTTGTTACCTCATCAAAACGTTTGAAAATTTCACTCGACATTCTTAACCTTTCAGGACGCGCGCCATCAAGCAACCGAAACTGTTCGCACTGTATACGACGAGAGAGGTTTTTTGGTAGTGTTGTACTTTTTACAACAGCGCGCGTCCTGAAGGGTTAACATAGTATCAATTAGGTGATTAAAATTTGATCGAAATCGGTTCAGTACTTTTTCTAGTAAATATCCAAAGCTCAAATCGCTTCAAGGTAAATTTTAGGTACTTTTTGACAATTTTTAGTTCCACATGCACAATTTTGACTGTAGAACTGGTAACACTGTCCCGATTTTTATAAAACTTTGACAGTGTAAAATTGTTGTGTTAAACTGTTTACAGTGAAAATTTCAGCCATTTTTGTTGTTCAGTACTTTCAAAGTAAGAGCTGTTTGAATTTCACTATACCAAAAACCACATCTACTTATTGTGACATAGTGCGACATACAGGGGATGGCCAAAATGTTTGGGATAGGCAACTTTTTTTTCTCTCACAAAAAAGTTCAACATGCTATAATAACTTTTCATAAAGTGCATCAAAAAATCTCAAATTTTGACTGTTTATCAACCTATTATATGTACATCATTGGTACAAATTTGGGCTCGATTGATTAATATTTCGCAAAGTTAGAGCCGTTCGGGTGAAACACTATTTTTCAGACAACTCATTTTTGAGGTGTCATATCTCGGAAACTAGTGAACCGAATTGAATGAAATTTTGAACGTATACTAACAATATGTAAATGCTTCACAAACTATTAAAACATGGGTACTTTTTAAACGTTGAAAAAAGTTATCATGGATTGACACTTTTTGGATTTTTCTTGAAAAAATGTAATTTTTCTACATCAATGTCAATAAATTTTAGTGTTAATATCCAAAGATTTTCCACTTCTGTTCTTAAGTTATCTCTAATCAGATATATTAGAGCCTATTAAGATTGAAGGAAGAATTCATTTCATTTATTTAGTTCACATCAAATTCATGATAGTACTGAATCAACAATTTGCCGCCATAATACTCGATTTGCAGCTGCAGCTCTCCATCCTCGGTCACGCCCAACACTCGCCAGATCACGCTCCACCTGGTCCGCCCATCGTGCTCTCTGCGCTCCACGTCTTCTTGTGCCAACCGGATCAGTTGCAAACACCAGCTTTGCAGGGTTGTTGTCCGGCATTCTTGCAACATGCCCTGCCCACCGTATCCTTCCGGCTTTGGCCACCTTCTGGATGCTGGGTTCGCCGTAAAGTGCAGCGAGCTCGTGGTTCATTCTTCTCCGCCACACACCGTTCTCCTGCACACCGCCGAAGATCGTCCTTAGCACCCGTCGCTCGAAAACTCCGAGTGCTTGCAGGTCCTCCTCGAGCATCGTCCATGTCTCGTGTCCGTAGAGAACCACCGGTCTTATTAACGTCTTGTACATGGTACATTTGGTGCGGGGGTGAATCTTTTTTGACCGCAGTTTCTTCTGGAGCCCATAGTAGGCACGACTTCCACTGATGATGCGCCTTCGTATTTCACGGCTCACGTTATTGTCAGCCGTTAGCAAGGAACCGAGGTAGACGAATTCTTCTACCACCTCGAAAGTATCCCCGTCTATCGTAACAATGCTGCCAAGGCTTGTCCTGTCTCGCTCAGTCCCACCTACCAGCATGTACTTTGTCTTAGCCGCATTCACCACCAGTCCGACCTTTGCTGCTTCACGTTTCAGGCGGGTGTACAGTTCTGCCACCGTTCCAAATGTTCTGGCAATAATATCCATGTCATCCGCAAAACAGACAAATTGGCTGGATTTCGTGAAGATCGTACCCCGGCTGTTGAGCCCGGCTCGTCGCATAGCACCTTCCAGGGCGATGTTGAATAGTAGGCAGGAAAGTCCATCACCTTGTCGTAGTCCCCGTCGAGATTCAAATGAACTGGATAGCTCACCCGAAATCCTTACGCTGTTCTGCACACCGTCCATCGTTGCTCTTATCAGTCTAGTCAGCTTCCCGGGAAAGCTGTTCTCGTCCATAATTTTCCATAGCTCTGTGCGGTCGATACTGTCGTACGCCGCTTTGAAGTCGATGAACAGGTGGTGCGTTGGGACCTCCCGACTAGAAGATTCTAACAAAAATATAACATAATTATAACAAACCATGATATGTATAACTCATTGTGATATAATCATGTTTAACATCTTTGGTGTTTAAAAATATTATAACTCAATTGTATCATATTGTGTTATAAACGTTGTTCAATAACTCATTGTGAAATAATTTAGTTTTGATTCCTTGACATTCAGAACATCATTTTACACAATTGTATCAAAATATGATAGAAACTAGTTTTCATGAAGCTAAAATTTATATTATATTGTGTTAGAATTTTGATCTGATTATAACAAAATAGGTTATTATTTTGATTAGACCGGTGTACTTTTTGTTACGATTTTAGTTATTTTAACATCATCCTGCATCTAGTTTATAACATAATGAGTTATGGAAAAATTTCATAACATCATAACACAATGTGTTATAAACTTGATATATTTTTCTAGTCGGGCTGGTATTCACGGCATTTCTGGAGGATTTGCCGTACGGTGAAGATCTGGTCCGTTGTCGACCGGCCGTCGATGAAACCGGCTTGGTAACTTCCCACGAACTCATTTACTTTAGGTGAAAGACGACGGAAGATGATCTGGGATAGCACTTTGTAGGCGGCATTCAAAACGGTGATCGCTCGAAAGTTCTCACACATTAACTTGTCGCCTTTCTTGTGGATGGGACAGATTATCCCTTCCTTCCACTCCTCCGGTAGCAGTTCGGTTTCCCAGATCTTGACTACTAACTGGTGCAGACAGGTGGCCAACTTTTCCGGGCCCATCTTGATGAGTTCTGCTGCGATACCGTCCTTACCAGCCGCTTTGTTGTTTTTGAGCTGGTGGATGGCATCCTTAACTTCCCTCAGCGTGGGAGTTGGTTCGTTCCCGTCCTCTGCTGCACCAACATAGTCATTTCCTCCGCTGCCTTGGTCCTCCGTGCCTTTGAAGGAAGAATACATTTAGTAATTTTTGTGTGGTATCCCGATCAGAAAGGCATAACAAAATTATAACCGATTGAGTTATTTATTTCAAAGATTTTTCATAACAGAATGAGTTATAAAATTCGCCGGTTAGGTGTTAAAATAACAAAAAATATAACTAAAATTGCTCTAGCCATAACATAATTATTACAGGTGTTGATACAATTTTATCAAATTTATAACAACGTGAGATATAAAAAATATTGGAATGATCAAAAAGTTATAACACATGTTGTTATAAATTAGATATAAATATATTGGGTAAAAATTGAATTGGGTAAATTTTAACTCATTTTTTGGGTAATTTTTATTAAGAGTGTTATTTATTTTTAGCGAAAAGTTTTTTGTATAAAAAACTTGCCCTACGTAGTATATAAAAAACCCTCCCCCAGACGGGAATCGAACCAAGGACGCCAGCCTTTAACTGCAATCCGGCGCCTTTATCAATGAGACCATTGCAGCACTTGAAGTGAAGGGCGGTATATGATCAAGTGGTTCTTCGTTTTGGAGGCTGGTCTATAAATAGACTCATTTGTCCAACGTAAAGGGGAGAGAAAATATGACGTCACATAAAAGTGTTCTTGATATAGTTGATCGCAATTACGTCATCTTACGATATAATAACAGAAGTGGGTATAATTTGATTATAATTGTAACTCAATAATTTGCTCTGCATTTTGGCATGCTTTATATCATGATTCAGAAGAATTAAATGTCGTATCTTCATCAAAGTTGTAGAGATAGTTAATGGCTAAACAGTGAAAAGAGTGGTATACAATTTCACCTTCTCTTGGTGCTAGCGAGCAATTAAATCAGAACATTTCGACATGTGTTATTAAATAATTATCAAGGAAGTTCCTGCCTTGCATTAACCCTAGTAGGAAATTGGGGTCAATATGACCCAGACAAGCACGCTTAACGTACGCTACGCCTTCGTGGTGCAAAAGCCTAACATATTAGGAGGGTTAAATTATTGCATACGTTGGGCATTAAATTTTACAAGATACTCTGTGTGGCTCACCTACAATGACAACTGCGATGCTATATATAGAATCATTCGCTAAGGACCTAAAATCATCACTAAGATACTGATGATCTTAAGGCTTAAGCATCCGTCATCATTTTTCGGAAAATAAAAAGCAGTTTTCTCGCTGTAAATCAAAACATCGACCATGAAAATATATTCACTGCATTCTATCAATCATGTGGAGTACAGTGAATATTAGCGCGACAATATCCATCTGAGCTTTCTTAAAAGTTTTTTATCATGATTCAAACATGTCAAAAATACTGCATTTCGGCACCAACATTTCAAAAGGGCGTAACTGCATTTGGAAGTAATACCTTCTTTCAAAGCTGTAGGTCGTACTGCCTCCCTTACACTCAAACCACCGTGGTTGTCGGAAAGAGGAGAGTTTTTCCCATCTGGTACTTGTTGTGAAAAACATGGGATTCATAACTCATGATCCACAGCTTTAAAAGAAGGTGATGATTCCAAAAGCAGTTACGCCCTTTTGAAATGTTGGTGTCGATTTGTTTATTTAAGGTTTGAATTTCAATTTGTGTTAGTGAATTTGAACCTAGATAATCAAAAAATCGATTTTGAACTTCCAATAAGGGATCTGAATCTAAAGTTGTTGGCTATTAAATGTTCAAGTTAAGAACTCTTAAATAGCTCAATAATTGACTACCCTTCGTGATATTGAACTGTTGTACTTGGTCCACTCTGGCTGAACATAAAAATTGAATATGGTAATCATCAGGGTAATGACAGAAACATCAAATTTCAAACTTCCTGCTCACATTATACACCACTCCTATTAACTGTTGTCCTACTTGTGCATCATTTTTTCATCAAATATGTGAAAACTTGAGTGCAAACTGTAGTTGGTTGTAGATTTTCCAAAAATCGTTCACTCAGACTGAACTAAGTACAATCAATTACTTAGCAATTTCTCGGTTTCAAGCTTTATTTTACATGTTTTCACGATCAATACAGAGCGATGCTTTTATGAATAGTTATTAAGGTTTATGGCAAAAATTCAAGAACATTTGTTGAAAAACTCAAAACTTATAGAGTTGCAAACTTTAAAGTCGTTTTTCTAGAAATATGGTTAAAGACACATGGTCCTCTCTGACTTAACGCCGACCAAATACAAGTATGTCAATAAAAAAAATAATGAATAACCTGAATTTTCTTAAAGGTCTGGATCATAATTTGAACTTGTCAAAAATCCTGTATTTCACAAGCGCAGTAGCACCACACAGCGGCGTAATTGCGTACCAAACACCACCTGTAAAATATTCATTTGACATAAACTGCATTTTCAAAATTATAACTGAGTTTGTTATAATGTTCATATAAAGATGATCAAAATATTTTTTTTGTATTATAACTGATCTTGTTATAATTCTGATATAATTAAATCAGGTTTTCAAATCATTTTTGTCAAATATATCTAAATATAACAAGCGTTGATATATCTATCAACCGCTGATATAATTCTGTTACATTTTTGTTATGCCTTTCTGATCGGGATTGTAAGTTTGACTTATTTTCCTCTATATAGGTAAAAATTTAAATCCGGTATAACTTAATTCGCCGTGAGAAAATATTACATTTTATTACGTCGTATCAAGTATCAGTATATTATTGATAAACGTTAAAAAATTCATTCAATTCGGTTCACTGGTTTCCGAGATATGACAGTTCAAAAATGAGTTCTCTAAATAATAGTGTTTTACCCGAACGGTTCTAACTTCGCGAAAAACTATTCAATCGAGCCCAAATTTGTACCAATGATGCATATATAATAGGTTGATAAACAGTCAAAATTTGAGATTTTTTCATGCACTCTATGAAAAGTTATAGCATGTTGAACTTTTTTGTGAGAGAAAAAAAGTTGCCTATCCCAAACATTTTGGACATCCCCTGTATATGGCTGTAACTTTTTAACGGTATGATCAAACTGAATGAAACTTTGACAAAATACTTCTACATACATGCTTTACGTACATAAAAATTTTCATTGAATTCGGTTCAGTATTTTTGGCGCCAGAGTTGCAACGGCAAAAAAGTGATATTTTCCAAAATGTTTGTTTGCACAGGATTCTCAAGTGGCGATTCTCTTGTTTCAATGATATCTCCGCCAATACTCAACCGATTTCAATGAAATTTTATGGTATTAGCTACACATAATATACTATTCATGGTCAAAAAATTAGCTATTTTGGCGAACGCAATCAAAAGTTATACAATATTTTCTGTGTGCCTATTTCACCGTGGACACCCTTTAGTAAATACATTCTTGGCCAAAAAAACGAATAAGTTAACAGAAAATTGAAATACAATAATTTTGCCCCAATTCACTCTAAGTGCCGTACCACAGCGGAACATCAGCTGTGTTTTCAGCGGTGAAATGCACCGAGAAAACCAGATGTGTGCCATCGTCGTCATCGTCCTAGTCGTAGCAAAGCAACTTTGAAATGTCATAAGGACAAAATGGGGTGGCATAGCATTTCTCCATCATGCTCGAAAAATGAAGCAATGCTTGCGAGAGCGAGAGAAGCCATTCAGTCAGTCTATGTAGTGTAGACGGAAAACAGCTGTTCGCTGTTCGCCTTAACCTAGGTTCCTTGGAAGAGATAGCCGTTAGCTGTTTAGAGATTGAATACTATGCAATTATTTGAAGAATAAGCTTTGGAACGAGAGTTGAAAGAGAAGCAAAATGATGGTAATCTAATTCGAGAAAGTAAACTTTCTATAGGAGTGCGTTTGTAATGTGTCTGAGAGCAGACAAGATGTTTTAATGTTGAAATGTTGGATCATACGGGTTATCTGGAGTAAGCTAATGTTATTGATAATAAATACACGTTCCAACAGTACAGGATTTCACAGTAATAATTAAGACTTCTATTTAGGAGAACAAAACACAAGGACAAGTTTGGAGATTACAATTACATATTTGAGAAAAAAAAAATGGATTAGGTGACCATAACTTCAAGATGAACACCACACTTTTTTAGATTCCATTACTTGTTAATCCTTACCATACTCGGGCACCGTCCAACATCGAAATTATAGCATTTTGATAACGAAGGCATTGCGTTGAATCGTTCGGATCGTCAAGTTTTGAATGTTGATATACTATTTAGAAAGAACTTTAAAAGTAATACATCGATTGAAACTAAAAAATAAAAGCGATATCAATAAGCAAGCTTTTTATAATCTTGCTTAGATTTTTATAACAAGCTTAGAGATTTTTCAACTTTCTTACTTGACCTTTTCGAACAAATTTTTCATAGTACAAATCTTTAAACTTCCTTTCAAAGATAGGAATTATTGCAGCGTGAATACCGTTGCTTCGCCCATCCACGAGCTATATAAGGTGTGTACACACTTTCCTAGTCACTTCACTATAGCAACTATAGTTACAAAAGAGAATATCGCTGGAAGAGCTGATTGTTTCCTATGTTGTCTACTTATAACGAGTTGTTCTGAAGGATTCACAGTTCGCAACCGCCCATCGGCCGGTTGATGTCGTTCCGTTCCGACACCACCATCATCATCGTTTCCACTTGTGTATTTATACTTGTTAACGTTATTGGAGCAGCGCAGCGAAGAAGCTAGCTACATCGGGGCAAACCATCCGTCAACAACGTTTTAGTGTCATCAAACCCACTGAAGAGGAAGATCATTTTCTTTGCTAAGCCAAGTGTGTAGGTGCCTATAGCCACTCGGTAGTTGCCAACTAGGATGTTGCCAGTATGTAGCTCGGCTGCAATTGTTGATATAGTCAACCAGTTCGTCAATGTGCTCCGTTTGTCGATGGCGGCAATGCTGGTGTAAATGGGATGGATAACAAACATCCATTTTCAAGTTGCTTTTGGTAGCCCTACCGAGACTTTACTAACGAAAACTGTTCATGCAGTGTTTCCCAAATTAGTTTTCAGGTTTTTGTAAAAAAAATCCGTATTTTTTATCATTTATCTCAAATATGCACATCAGTTCGCCACTTTCACTGAAGACTTACTCTTCTGGAAGATGAAAGCGTAGAAGATCAATGGAGCGCCATCAAGAACGCCTTCATCGCCACTGGTGAGAATAATTTGGTTGAGCTACGCACCCGGAGAAAGCAGTCGATTACAGATGACACCTGGAGGTGCATAGAGGTGCGAAGGAACGCCAAAGCTGTGATAGAGCGAGCGAAAACGCAAGGAGCCAAAGCCGTAGCCCATCAGCGCTATTTGGCTCTCGAGAAGGAAGTGAAACGTTCATGTAGGCGGGACAAAAGAGCGTAGACGGACTCCCTAGCCGACGAAGGCGAGATAGCCGCAAACACCAACTATATTCGTCTCCTCTATGATGTCTCACGTCACCTTAGTGCTTAGTCCCACTACAATGCCCGTGAAAGACACACCTGGATAGCTAAACAGCTTAAACTCTGGTTCACGCACTTTGAAAACCTTTTTCAAGTGTCGGCCATGCCACCAACAACTCAGCATGATCCGCCAAGGGTTCGACGCATTGCCCGTGTCAACACCGAAGCTTCTTCTTTTCAAGAGAAACAGGCATCCTTAGCATGAAATGGAACATAGCCCCGGGGTCGATCGCATATCAGCCGAGATGGTCATAGCAGACGCCGTAGTATCTGCAAAACTGCTGCATCAGTTATTCTGCAACATATGGGAAACCACGACATTTCCGGTCGACTGGATGTAAGGCGTCTCAGTAAAGGTACCCAAGCAGGGTGACCTGACTGTATGCGATAATTGGTGGAATACCATGTTGCTGTGCATCGTTTGCAAGGTCCTCTGCAAAGTGATTTGTAACCGGATATAGGAGAAGATTGACGCAACTCTCCGGCGGCAGCAGGCAGGATTCCGTGCCAGACGACCCTGTGTGGACCATATTGTCATGCTCCGTATCATCTTGGAGCAAATCAGTGCATTCCAAGATTCTCTCTACCTGATGTTCATTGATTACGAAAAAGCTTTCGATCGTCTCAATCACGAAAATATGTGGGAAGCCCTCAGGTGCAAGGGTGTCCCTGAGAAAATCATCTGCCTCACTGAAGCACAGTGCAAGGCATTTTCGTGCATAGTACTGCACAATGGTGTTTTGTCCGATCCCATCTGGGTTGTTCCTGGAGTGAGGCAACGATGTATCCTATCATCTCTACTGTTCCTCATCGTAATCGACGAGATCGTGGTAGATGCCATTGATAGTGAACGAAATGTGGGTTTCTGTAGCAGCCCATTATCATGGAGGCACGAAGATTCTCTATACCGTAGGAATTCAAGCAAATTTGTATTACGAAAAGTTCAAGAACCGACCGGGAATCGAACCTGTCACCCTCAGGTCTTGCTGAATGCAATTATTTTCGATTACATTCTAAAAAATCAAAAATATTCCACATTCCTTGAAACGGGAACCACTGGTCCAATCCAATGTAGATAGTGCTCCATATTGACTGACGCGACTCCACAACTATGGGCTGCGGTTCTCAGTTACCTACGTGGATGACACAACCGGGAAGGAGGATGATCCCTTCGACTGACTAGTGGCTGTATGAACCGAACGACGACCTACTTGAAGAAGCCGGAGCGAATGCATTACACACACTACATATATCCCTCTGATGTTAGTTCGGTTCAGTTGATTGGGTTGGTCGTCGGTTTGCTGGTTGTTGGGATTGGAACTTGTCACGTCGAACCGTCGTTGTCGTCGTCGTCGTTGTCTTCCTCCTTGCCGTTGTCACCAATGAAGGCAATCCCACATTTATTAGCAAGATCATCATGGGTTGTTGGGAGCGTAAGAAATGGTACCGTTAGGTTTCAATCTTCGGATAATGATACTTTTTGATCTCTACATTGTGTAAACTGGGCTTAGCTAGAATAGCTAACGGCAAAGAAAATGCCATAATTTCCAAATGCCGATTGTTGTGAAACACACTCATGTCCGGAAGTGGACCCCAAACGGTAGACAGGGCGAGTGTCATCGGGTGATAGTAAGGTGCTGAACCGAGAGTTCATGTTCCTAATATGTGAGGAATGGTGCTGGCTGGCTGGTGCATGGTGCTGAAGGACAACGCTTTCGCCACCGACGAATATAATAGGGAATGAGCGACAATGTTTAATTAAATCTGGAGCTTTGGTTTATGTGGGAGCTTAAACCGGGATGGTATAGGAGGGCATTCGGAGATGGATGTGTAGAGGTATCCACACATATTCGATTTATTTTATTAATCACGGAAAAGGTGTTACCTATGTTTAATGGGAAAATAAGCGAATCAACGGGACTGTTGTGTGGATAAACAATAGGTTGTTAATGAAGACGAAGTTTGGCAAATAAATATCACAAATTGATATTTGATTATACTGATTGTCCTCTTCTGATCAGGAATGGACAGATAGTGTGTATATTCAGGTGGCATGTTTCAAATCCACACTTATCATTAAAATCAGAGGATTCGAAAGTCCACAGAAGTTAATACGATAATGATTTTCATATTTTGCAAAGATTCAAAGGTCTAACTCCTATTTACGTTAATATTTGAACTATATTTCAACATTTTTGGGCTTATAGAGCTATTATTCGGGCAACGTAGACAATGGCAGCACTAAAATAGCATTATGTTAGCATGCAAGGTGAACTAAAGTAGGTACTTTGTGGTTGCTTGGGTAAGCAACTTTATTAGTAATCAGTTTCCCAAATGTTTAAATTCTTACTTGTTTACACTGCAGGCAATATTTCGAAACATAAAAAAAAAGTTAGATTTGTTTATTACCTTGGAATTGTGCGGCGCAAAACAATGCGGAACATAATGATATGTAGAGTATTTTTATGAATTTGATAATGACAAGTGGACATAATCAGCTTTTTTCCCCGTCAAGATCAATGATCGACTATTTAACTTTTAAATTAAAAAAAAAAAACAGCGCGTTTCGTGAACTACGATCAACGACGGAATCTAAATTTCGAGAATCATTCTTAAGAAATCTCTCCTGAAATTTATTTTTATATTGTATTCCTTTACGAGTTACACCTGATATTCCTACAGGAGCTTCCCCTGGGATGTCTACAGAAATTTGAAGACTCCCTTTAGGAGTTACACTTGAGGTTTCTTCAATAGTTCATCTTATCTAGCATATGCATATACCCAGAAATTTCAAGAGCTTTACACTAGATTTCTCCTGGGAATTCACCTGGGATTTTTCAAGTAAGTTTGTCTGTGGTTCCTCTAAGAATTCTACTTGATATGCCTCCGGAGGTTCCACCTGAGACTCCTCGGGTTACCTCTGGTAGCTCCACCCGAATTTTCTCAGGAGTTCCATTTGGTATTGGTCCATGAATATTATTTGATATAGGAATTGATTGATTTAGATATATTATAGAGCAGAGGTTTCCAGATCGTGCACCGCGGTGCACTTGGTGCGCCGTAAAGCTTTACCAAGTGCTCTGCGACATTTGCATAGTTCTAATTTTACTTTAAAATTAATTTGCGAACGCTCTGAATTTTTGATGAAATGAACTTTTTATATTAATCACATACATAAACGAAAATGAGAAAAATCCTCAGAAATTGAATTACTGATTGGATAGTAGCTGTTTCAAAAAAATCACAAAAAACACTATGATTCTAGCCAGGAATCAACTGATATTGAAAGGAATTTATAAAGGGCTCTTCAATGTATTTATCAAAAGAAGAAGTTTACAGGCGAGATAATCGTATTAAAACCTTTTTTTCTTGAATTCATAAAAAAATCCTACAATAAAACAATGTATCTCCAAGAACTTTGCTTAACTTACGAAATCCATCTAGTATTTCTACAGTTTCACGACATCGGAAAGTAGTTTCAAAATTATTTTACTGAAAATTTGCGTACGATTCTGAAAATAATTTGTTCTGAAAATTTGGAAGGACTCAATCTTGACAAAAATCTTTCCAGGAATTGTTTCAACTGAACTCTGCATTGCACTGCGAAGCAATTTATTTCCAAAAAGTGCACCACGAGAGAAAAGGTCTGAAAATCCCTGTAATAGAGACTTTCAGCCCTTGGCTGGTTAGATATAGGAATCTCTATTCTACTCTACTCTAATTAAGGTAAATTTCACAAACTTTGAAAAAATCTTTAAAAAAAAGCTACATTTATTGAGTCACAAAAAATCCCAAAGAAAATCAAACGCTGGTCGAAAGCTTTGCAAATTTGAATATATTGTTAGAAAGAACTGGGGTTCTCAAACTTTTCTTATACGTTATTCTTTAAATTGTAATGGGGTTTGATGGTAGTTTATTTTTATTAAATTAGTCATTTAAGAAAATTTTGATGAATATTGAACATTTCAAGCAGCACTTTTTAGTTGTAGCCGTAAAAGTTTATAAGCAAACCTATTTTTGACGTGACGGGTATTCTTGCCATGCCTAATAATGATGCAAAGCTTGCATCAATATTTCCTACTCAATAGTTCTAATAAAATTAGCACGCTCACCTTATTGTCAAGAGAAGGAAACAAAATGAATGATTCATGATATCCGTTTTGAACTGTTAGATTAAAATAGCTTGCGGTGCCAAGTCAGTCAATACTTTAACCCTTCAAACTACCACAAAAATTTCTAAATTGTTATTATTATTTAGATTTTCGTTTAATAAATCTATGACAAAAGGTCGAAAGGACAGAAGGTCAAAAAACACAATTTCGAATTGTAAAATTGGGAAGAACAAATGCCCGAAAACATATTTTGAAGATATGCATACTATATTTATTGATTTTTTTTTTCATTTTTTGAAAGTTTTTCGATATTTTCAATAAAAAATTTCCAAATTATTATGGATAAATCCGATTAGTATAAGGAAAATTCCGTTCCGAAATTGGTGAAAAATATAGTTTCTTTTGACAAATGTAATGTTTTATGCACTATTTATTGTTCAAAAGTCTACCATTTCAGGATAATTTTGATTTATGCACCTTTTGTTTGTTTTATACCACTTTCTTATCTGCGAGATTTTTAGCCTTTGGATAGTTCATCTCGGGACCCACGCTTCTTTACCGAAGAAAGAACTCACAATTTGTGGGTTTGTTAGGACTCGATCCCAGACCTCGGCGTGGTAGTCACGTGATTTAACCATCACATCAGGCCCGCTCCCCACATTTGTTGTTTAATATTGCTTCCACCCACATTTCTTTAACAGTTTTGGAATTATTTATAGGATTTTTATATTTATTTTGGGGCATTTGACTGGCCTCAAAAATTTTAGCGCAGCCTTAAACCTTCTGGTCAAACCTTATAACTCCAATGAAAATTTGAGTATTCAGACCGAGTTCTTTCTCTAGATGAACCTCAAGGAATTTCACCACGATGTTTTCCAGAAAATCTGCCATGCTTAAGAAACTTTGCCATGAATTATTTCTGAAATTTCTCCGTTGATTTTTCAGAAAACCATCGACGGATTCCGGATATTCTTCCTGCGATTTCCTCTTTTGAAAATCAAATCGAAACTCTTGACCATCTTAGTTTTCAGGGATGCCATAAGATGAGATTGAGCCACAGACAAACAGACATATTACTTAGAAGAATATTGCTTCAAAACCATCGTTTGGCATCTCACTAGCACCCTCTATAATGCTCAATCCGAAGCATTCATTTGAAGGTGTGGTTTCCCTCGGCTCGATGTAACAATTTTGCAGGTGACGACTCCCCCATATAGCCGAGGCGGTAAACGCACGGGTATTCAGCATGACCATGCTGAGGGTGACGGGTTCGATTCCCGGTCGGTCCAGGATCTTTTCGTAAAGGAAATTTCCTTGACTTCCTTGGGCATAGAGTATCTCGTGCCTGCCACACGATATACGCATGCAAAATGGTCATTGGCAGAGGAAGCTCTCAGTTAATAACTGAGCAGGCTTTGTCCCAATGAGGACGTTACGCCAAGAAGAGAGATAGAGAGACTCCCCCGTGCCGTCATCCATTCATAAAACATGAATGAAGGTTCATGATTGAGTCATTTTATGTAAACATTGATCGACGTCGCGTTCATTTCTCTCCAAAATAGAGAGGTGATGTAGGCACAGCAGCGCCACCATGACAAATGCGAGCACAGTTCGAACCACACTATCTTTTCAAAATGACCGTTAAATCGTGCGATGATTTCGATTTGAGTAGTATGTCTGTTTGTCTGTGATTGAGCCCCAAATGAACTAGAAAAAAATTCAACAGTGAAATATTTTAAGAAATATTTTTCAAATTACCTGTTGTAATTCTTCTATAGATTTCTTTAAAAAGTGTCTGCAAAGATTCCTCTATAAACTATCCTATAAATTTCTATTGGATTCCTTCTAAAACTGCTCTCTTGATAGGAAATTCATAATTTGCGTCACGCGAATTTTTTTTTCGATTTTCAACCCCCCAACAAACTTTTTGTATGGGACCTCAGATATTTGTACATGGATCGTCTTCTTTTTCTTCTTCTTTATGGCTTTACGTCCCCACTTGGAATTGGCCTGCCTCGTTTCAACTAAGTGTTCTTTGAGCATTTCCACAGTTATTAATTGAAGGACTTCCTTTGCCTCCCGTTGCATGAATTTGTATATTGTGAGGCAAATAGAATGATACACTATGCCCAAGGAGTCGAGAAAATTTTGCCGACTGGAACGGGAATCGAACCCACCGTCTCGGGATTGCCGATCTATAGCCACTAGGCTCTCTGGAGACATGGGCCGTCACACTTTGCTGATCTTCTCTCCCTCCTTGAAGCGTACGTCACCTTTATGCTTCAAAAATATCAGCATTTATAAAGTAATCAATGGTATTTTTCAGGAATTCTTCAATAATTTAATCCATGGCATCAAGCAGGCATTCCTCCAGAGATTCCTGTGGAAAATCATTCAGAGATTTCTTCAGGAGATCTCTGTGTATGCCTCTTCCATGCATTTTCTCGGAAATTTCAGGATTTTTTTCCAAAAATGCCTTTGGGAAATTCTCTAAAAATCTCCCCTAGAAACTACTACACAAATTACTTTGAAAACTTCTCATGGTATTTTTCTATCATACTTTCAAGAAGTTTAAGTGTATCTCTAGACATGCTTCCGGTTCCAGGTCATTTGGCCGAACGCCATTTGGCCAAAAAGATCATTTGGCCAAATGCCAATTGGTCGAATGCCGTTTGGCCGAAAAATAAATTATGATCTTAAGTGACCTTGCCACTATTCCTAGCATCACTATAACTCGAAAGAACAGCCTATGATTCAAAAAAGGAAAAATCTTTGATGAAATATTGGCAGTTTCAATGCCAACTAGTCCCTGATTGTGAAAATTAGAAAGAATAGCCAATAATCATTGATAGAAAGAAATATATCTGATGATCATATTGGTAGTAAGAATGTCGAAAACTTCCTCTGAATCCTTCGAATATAATACGGCCAAATGGCGTTCGGCCAAACGACATTCGGCCAAACGGCATTCGACCAAATAGCCAGACACACGTTCTTCCAGGATTTTCTTAAAAAACTTTCACGACTTTCTCCGAATATTCTCTCAGAAATCCATGAATTTTGATTATAGACACTATAGATTCCATAGACTCGCGGAGGCATGGTTGAGCAATACGATTTTAGTGTGTTTACCGTGAATTTAGAGTGTACCGAGCAAATTTGGCGTCACGTAATCCATTATCGCTATTAAAATCGTTACGCCATGCTCGAATCTACGGAACGACGGAGAATCTACGAATCTATGGAATCTATAGTGTCTATAATTTTGATTGGGGATACCTCCACGAACTCCTCTAAATATTTCTAAAGCAACTCCACCAAGGGTTTCTAAAGCAGCTTTTCCAGATATTGCTCGAAGAATTTCTTCAGGAACACCTTCTAGGTTTTCCTCAGAAATTTCCCTGGGGTTCGTTCAGGTATTCCTCCAGAATTTTTTCAAAGAATTTCATAACCCTAGTCATTATGACTCAGACAGGCATAAGACAGCAGATTTATTTAAAAATTCATTCAAGGATTTTTTTCAGAAGTTCTCCGACGAACTCAATCTAGTTTTCTTCACAAATTCCTCCAGAAGTATTTCCAGAGACTCATTCAATAAATTAGGGATTTTTTCAAGAATGTCAGTACGAGATTTCATTAGAAATTCTTCCAAGGATGTTCTTTTCAGAAATTCATCTAGAGCTTTTTCAAAGCTTCTTCAGCTATTCTTCGGGAATTTTTTGTAAGGGCTTCTCCAGGAATCCCTTGAAAATTTTTCTCAGGGGTTACTAATTTTTAGAAGGTTACTTTTAAGCTCTGCTCCTGCGATTTTGAGATTGCGGAACAAAATTCTGTAATGCAATCTCTTAAGAATCTTTGGATAAGTTTCTGCAGGAATCACTAGGGGATATCTGGAGGAACACCTTGAGATAGCTCCGGAGGAATTCCTTGAAGAATATTATGAGAAACTTTTGCGGGAATTCGAGGAAAAATTCTTAGAGGAGTTTCTGTAAAATCCATAAAGAAATTTCTAAAGGACACTCTTAGAGAATTTCTAAATTAAGTCCTGCAAAATTCTTGGAGGGATCTTTGATATAATTTCTGTAGGAATCCGAACAGAAACGGCAGATAAAGGTATTGGAGGAGCTCTTAAAAATATCCAAACAAATTTCCGAAGGGATTCTTGAAGGATGGTCTGAAGCTAACCCTGGAAGAACTTAGAGAGATACTCTGAAGGAGTTTTTAAAAAATGTCTTGTAGCTGTCAACAGGTATAATTGTACAAAAATATCAGGAAATTTTCTTGAATAATCGCTAGAGGAATTTTCGGTGGAAGTCCAGAAGCAATTTAAAAAAAGTCTGGAAGAATTCTTGAAGGAATCACTAAAATATGTTTCTGAAAAAAATGATTTTCGCAAACGAACCCCTCAGTGAACGCCTGGAAATCTGGATAATACTCTCTGGTCATACTATGTAAAATTTCCTGATATATTCCTGAGGATGTGCCAAGGAATAATTCCAGAGGTGATTTCTGAAAGAATTCCTGAAAGAGTTTCTGAAGGGACTCCTTAAGGATCATCGGAAAAGTTTAAGAAACTATTGGAGAAACTCCTAGAAGTAGACTATATTTCTATTGAACAATCATGAGTTTTGAGCAACTGGACGATATCAGGTATCAGAAGGCCGGCTCCAGAGGCACGTTATCCTCCATTTGGGACATTTGTGCCATCGCCATACATATAAGCCTATTTCATCATTTACCTGAGGGAGAATGGGGCAAGGGATGGAATGGGATTAGGAAAGGGAAAGGTGATGAAATAGGAAGGGGTACCCTAGAAGAGGGAATGAACGCATAAGCGCAATGAGAGCTCATAGCCCATACCACAATGGGTTTATTCAGTACCCTGAAAAGGACACTGTAATACGCATAAGCGTAAAGAGAGCCTATAGCTCATTGGAGGTAGCTTGTGACGTCATGCGACTTTCAATATGGCATTGAAAGGCACGTCATCGAAAGCATCCTCAATATTCAAGAAATTACCGCAAAACCTACGTTAAAGCGAGTACTTTCTTGAAAACATATACAACTTTTTGTAAAAGAGTCACTGTGGACATCCCAAATTGGGAGGCATGTGAGTTCACATGAGTAGGCATGTCAGCCAGACGAACATCACAGATGTGATAATCGACAATGCGTTTCAAGCATTTCAGAAAGAACCAGGTAACCAGATAAATCTGAAACTCATTCCATCCTTATACAACGCACGCACCCTTTCAGGATAAAACTACAGAGTAATTTCACGCCATGAAAATACCCCATAGAAAACTACAAGAGTTCAAAACATGTTTGAAATACTCAAATCCCTCTGCAGAAAAATAGGACAAAACCCCATTTCCTCCTGAAGATTTGAATTAAGCAGAGCTTTTTAGGGCCCACTAAGTCGATTATATAGCTATAATTCTCAAGCGGAAGCTAGAGATTCGTAACTATATAAAAGAATAGTTTATCCGAAGATATTTTGAACTTGAACAGGTCACAATTCCATTCAGGAATACCTCTTGCAGTCCGCACAGACTGCAGAGGACAAGCTTCTTTCAAAGCAATAGTTAAGGTATGCCACAATAGAGGGCGTTGTAGGTACAAAACCACAATGAAACTCTCTTGGAGTAGCAATGGAAGCGAGTTATCCACAAAATGTGGTCGCAACCAATTAGTACAGGTTTCCTAGTTCGTTGAGCAGGGACACCTGAATATGCAAATTTTGCGAAGGAACACTCAAAAGTGCAAAGCAGGTCAAATGGAGACTCGTCATCTGACACAAGTCAACTCATGACAAATTCTGCTCATGCAGAGATTGGTTAGGTGCTATTCTATGTTAAGTTATCCATGAACTGTACTACCTAAGTAATCCATCAAACTGAAGCATCTCAAATTAATGTTTGAGCTACTTCAGATGATGTAATCATCGTAGCAATACTGCCAAATATCAACGAAAAAATGCTGAATACAAGAGCTTGCTTGAAGGCATCCATAAGGAAAGGTTGAAACATACTGTTAACGTTATTCTAAGATATAGCATGCTCGAGGCACGACACTTCATTTATAATCAAAGAAGCAAAACTGGGTTCACAAGGTAACCTATACAGAAGTTACCCTATGAAAATGAACTTTTTGAAGTAGAGCCACTTGGGCCACGCACGCTTTTTACGCTGAAAATTGATCTGAGGTTTCCTAGTCGTAGCCACTACCCAAACTAGACAGGATTACACTCTTCACAATCACAGCACAAAAAGGAAACATCAACGACAAACCAAATCGGTGTCAATTGATAAAACGCCAATGGCGAAAACGCATTAAGCGAAACCGTATAGGTAGTAATGTAAGCAAATTTACAACATTTGAATAATCCCGCCCTTATTTAGCCTCAAATTTGAGACTTAAGAAGGGCAACTGATTATCTCGGAGAAACACAAGGTCCACTGCACTATTGCTCCGGTTAGCGCAGTAAGGGCGTAATACTGTGGAGGACGCCCTAATTCTCCACAGGCTCCGTTTGTGGTTAGGTTTTTATTAGGCCCCCCTAACCATTCATTCCTTGGCACGGTAAGCATAAAGCCGCATAACACCATGAATTAGGGGTCACCTGTTTAGTGGACTCTTACCACTGGATCAGGCGGTCCGTAGTGTTATTCTTAGCCAATTGAGACAACCGCTACCGACACTACACAGCTATCTAGGCTGATCGGGAAAAGAAGTTAACATTGATGGCTAACTTCCGAACAAGCGAACAGCCGATTGGGGAAGGGACTCCTTAAGGGTCATCGGAAAAGTTTAAGAAACTATTGGAGAAACTCCTAGAAGTAGACTATATTTCTATTGAACAATCATGAGTTTTGAGCAACTGGACGATAGCAGCATTTGGTGCTCTAGAAGTTTTTGGTACCGTAAAACGGAGTAACTTTGATCATGCGGGAAACTTTGATAATGCGACAGGCATTTTATAGTTTATTTTATAAATATGATTCCTTCAATCAGTTAAGAAAAAGTCAAACGTAGATCAGTTCGATACATATGGTCCATCTTACATCCATCTTACACGTTTTTTTATGAAAACCAAGTTTATATTAAACTTTTTGGACAAAAAATAAAAATTATCGAGATTTTTGTCTTTTGTCAACCTTTTCAAACAATCTGCTGTACGACTTCGTTTCAATTTTTTTTTCAAAAAAAATCCTAAAACTCCGATAAACGCCCAAAAGTATGCAATGTCCTTGTAATTTCATGTAGATTAATCTGTTGTGTTCAACATGTGTTAATAAACATTCAAAAACAACCAAAAAACGAGAACTCACCATGAATAGTATGTAATCATATGTTGATGTACCGTTAAAAACATATTTTTACAGAAATAATTATTTTTGATAACTTAACTGTGTTTTTCACTCAGTACTCCACAATCTCATTTTTATATGTAGAATTTTGTAAAAAAAATCCATGTTTCGACATAAAAATTCAATCTGATATGTTCCACGAGGCTTCTTCCATCATGTTCATATTCCAAAGACTTCAATCTGTGATAATTTTTGTGTTGTTCAGGCCACTATCAAAGTTACCCCAAAATGAAAATGTGATTATCGCTCTTATGAAAAATTTAAAGCCGCCCAAAATATTTGAAATTATCGAAACATTTAATTGTAATCGATAACTGATACCCCAGTACTTGTTTAAAAAATACAAAACTTGAGGAAATACCGATACATGGAAAATATATCAAGAAAATTTGCTGAAAAACTGTCAAAGTTACCCCGTTTTACGGTACCGGAATGATCGGATTGTCGGTCCATACACTTTCTGGTTCTTAAATTGATATTTTACTTGATAACTTAAGAAAAATAATAATAAATAATGTGCATAATGTTCAATGTTGAGGTAATTTGTTTGGGGCGTACCAATATATGGGGCGCTTAAATTTGGAAACCTTGGGTAACCAGCTCTGATTTTACCATTACAACAGTTGTATTTAATGAGCTTTTGAAATATCCATAGAACCGGTATGCGACTTCTGGATTTCTACATCGAGAAATCTTCGGGGCACATGTCTAATCTTGTCTTCCTTCGAAAATGTCCAAGGGGCCGTTCATAAACCACGTAGACTTTTTTTTCTGATCAAAGTCTACGCTCCATACAAATTTCAAAATTTTTGTATGGACAAAAGTCTACGAGGGGGGAGGATCAACAGGAAATCGATACCATGATCCCTTTATAATTGTAATAGTTGTTCAGATTTCTCTCTGATGCCAAATTGTTTTTAGTGATTTTTTTTTTGTTTTTTTTTCATATTCAGTGAATTATCCTTGAATCATTTTTGCATGATTCAAGGTTCATTTACTAAATATAAAAAAAAAATCACAAACATTTTAGCATCAGAGAAAATCTAGAACAAACAATGTTTTAATGCAACATTACCAATATGATGACAGAAATCTATGATGGACTTAGCTAGAATTCAAGAAATTCGAATATATAACAAAAGTCTTGCTAAAGTATGCATGATTAGAAGACAAACAGAAATATGAAAAATTCGTTTAGTTCCTGCCAAATATTTTATGAAAAAGAATGTTGGAAACAATCATTACATTTTTTTCGGATTTAGCCTACAAGGATCTATCCAGTAATAACTCATGAGTCATGTGTTTTAGATTGGATAAACTAGCTATCTTAGATTTTTATAAATATATCTCCGGGAACTGATAAAATATTTTTTCAATTAACTTTGAAGATCTTGTTAAGAGTTCCATCAAGAATCTACTTAGGGTCTTGCAAGAAATCTTTAGAAATCCTTTCGGAAAGTTAACAATGCAAGTTGTAAGTAGCAGAAAGTGTATTGTGTGATTCATTCACAGTATTTCCGAATCTGTGCGTTCCTGGACCACATGACTTGGCATCCAAAATCTCCAGGGCAGCTAGCAACGTCCTTAATTAACTAGAGGATGCTATGCAATAAAAATTCACCTTACAGTAACTCCACCTTCCCACCGTTGATTTCCCGGAAGCTCTGGAATCACAACCAGCCCCAAGAGCATTAAGCTGACGATTGCAAGTTGCAAACCTGGCTATTACCGACGACGACCGACCGGTGTAGGTCACTCATCAACTCCGGATGGTGCCTTGCTAGCTACTGTTACTCCCAGAAGAACGCGCCACCGCCAGGATGGACTGGGCAGGAAATGAGAGCAATTACATTTTCCTTTCTGATATAATAATAGAACGGGGTGGAAAACGGGTCAGAATCCTCCGAGCCACGGAGCACCATCATCGTTTGACCGAGAGTACACCATGCCTGCGCTGGCTGACTGGGGCAGGAATACTCGACTAACAAACACACAAAAGCACAAATGCTATTCAAACCGCCCGCCCGCGTGTTTGTTCTTTTAGCGTTCGTTTAATTCGACAATTAAATATTGGTACTGGATTCGCTCGGTAAAGTCCTGGTCCATTAAAAATTTGATTGGATAAGGGCAGGCACAACGGTGAAAACATCATTTTTTTTTTTCAATGAGTGTTAACTCCAGATACTTTTTGTGCCACAAACTGCCGGATGAGCTTTACAAAAGGTTCACTACAATCACTACTGTTATATCAGCGAGTTGAACACAGAAACAAAATTGGTGATCTCGTTCTCCAATATTTTTTATGAAAGTTTTGGCACAAAGTTTTGGCGTCATTGTAAAATATTGCAGCAAACCTACTATAGTTCAACAATGACAACAGTAGTTATGACTTAAAAAAGTGTGTTACAAATATGTTATGTTTGATTATACAAAAAACTGAATATTTGCTTGATTGAATTGTCATCAAATAAAACTTCTAACTACTTCATCTCCATTACGCAATTGATTATGGCACGGAATTTCGAATCCTCTAGTACAATACATTCGATGCTTTAAATGATATCCGAAAGCTTAGACACAGTCAATCCAGATTGAAAATAAAATCCAGCAGGCACAACGACGTCCAACACTGTACAATTTTCCACCTATAACACCGACTATCACTGCCGGAAATCAAAATCTGCGATCTCAGTTTTCCACTTCAACGGCCGAACGGCGAGGGTGGCGGCATCCCCATTGATCAGCAACAGTCAACACGCAACCGAACGCGACCGTCCTCGGTTCGGTCGTCCCCAGGACCGTTACCAGAATCGCCGTGTTTACCTTCACGTATCGTATCTATCACGTCACACACGCCTCTTCCGTGTTGTGCAATATCTATTTAGAACACATCCACGCGTAGCACTTGCTCCACACTTCATTAACCACGGTCCACCAGCATCGGTTCCACCGGAACGGAGGACTTCAAATCCAGCACTCGGACGGCATCACATCCATCCATCGACCAACACGGAACCGTCTTCACAATGCAATCCTTTGACACTCTCGCGAGGAAGCGCGCGTGCTAGCTCCACATGTACGGCGGCGATGACGACGACGACGGACACCAACGGCACACGACGCAACAGCAACAGGACGAAAAGCAGACTGGCGTTGCCCGGTTTGCCGTCAGGTTCGTTTGCCGCCTTTAGCCCGGCATGCCAGCCAATCCTTGTGTGTGGAGGGGATGCGTATAGAATGCGCATTTGGGGTAAAACGACTAATTACCGGCTATGTTCTGTCTTCTTATTTACGGGCTACTACTAATGCCTTCCAATCGTAAGAAACATACTACGCATTTCCCACCCCCTGGACCCCTTCGTTGCAGTAAGCATAAGCGCGGGATGGGCTGCAAAACGATGAGTCGATAAGGAGAGCGTCAAACATAGCTCTGGTCCTCACAAGTTCCTACCTCATGCTTCCACGGGTCAAGCGATGACAAAGACCGCCAGCTAAGAGCTGTGTGCTTAGATGGTAGTGCAGCCTGGGCACTGTTGTCCTTCTGACTTCAGCTAGATTGAGGAGGTACGACCCGAGCGTCTGTTCACCTAGGAGGTGCGGCTCAAACAGCCTCTATTCTGGCATCCAGCGGCTGAGTAAGAAACGCTGCATCACGCCCAGCTAGATCCAAGGTGGTAGCCCCATCAGTGTGGCCGTCCCAGTGTTGGTTGGGACGTTAAACAGAACTGGCACGATGGCCCTCCGGCGAGACAGGAGTGTTGGCGTAGGCCCAATAAGCCACCCGCAAAAACCCCATTGCGAATAACATAGGAGAAAATACGACTCGATACAATCGGCAAAGACCCACGCGACGAAATAAGGACTATGATTGGAAACTTGGAACATGGAATTGCAAGTCACTAGGTTTCGCAGGATGTGACAGGATACGACGAACTAAATCCCCGCAACTTCGACATCGTGGCGTAGCAGGAACTTTGTTCGACTGGACAGAAAGTGTGGAAAAGCGGGCATCGAGCGGCTACCTTCTACCAAAGCTGTGGCACCACCAATGAACTTGGAACAGGATTTATAGTGTTGGGCAAGATGCGACAACGTGTGATCGGGTGGCAGCCGATCAACGCAAGAATGTGCAGCATGTTAAGAGTTCAGGGCCGTTGCTTCAACTACAGCATCATCAACGTCCACTTCCCACACGAAAGGAGAGCTGATGACGAGAAAGAAGCGTTCTACGCGCAGTTAGAGCAAACATACGATGCTTGCTCGCCGCGTGACGTGGATGTCATTGTTGGCGACATGAACGCGCTGGTAGGAAGGGAGCAAATGTACAGACCGGTAATCGGGCGAAACAGCCTATACGCCGTATCGAATGATTACGGCCAGCGATGCGTAAACTTTACAGCCTCCCGTGGTATGGTAGTCCGAAGCACCTTCTTCCCCCGCAAAGATATCCACAAAGCCACCTGGAGATCACCCGACCATCAAACAGAAAACCAAATCGGCCACGTTCTAATCGACAGTAAATTCTTCTCGGAATTCATGTCCGCACATACCGTAGTGCGAATATAGATTCGGATCACTACTACGTCGCTGTATGCATGCGCTCAAAACTTTCGACAGTTATTACCACGCGTCGAAGTCGAACGCCGCGGCTCAACATCGAGCAGCTACGTAACGTAGAAGTGGCTCAAGACTACGCGCAGCAGTTAGCACTATACCGCGGCTTCAGCACTAGGCTTCGCGACTTCGTATCACAGAAACGACTTGTACGACGGCGAATGTGAACAGTTGAAAAACGAGAAGAACGCAGCATGGGCGAGAATGCTGCAACATCGTACGAGAGTGAATGAGGCACGTTACAGACAGGCACGGAACAGGCAGAACTCAGTCTTCCGGATGAAGAAGCGCCAGCAGGAAGAACGAGATCGCTAAGTGATGGAAAAGCTATACCGCGCTAAGGACACACGAAAGTTCTACGAGAAGCTGAACCGCTCGCGCAGAGGCTTTGTGCCACAAACAGACATGGGCCGGGATAATCACGGGTATATTCTCACGAGCGAGCGTGAAGTGGTTGAGAGGTGGCGGCAGCATTACGATGAGCACCTCAACGTTGCAAGCACCGAAGGTGGCGCGGTAGTAGATCTAGGAGTACGTGCGCAGGACAAAAGATTTCCAGCCCCTAACCTCCAAGAGATTGAAGAGGAGGTCAGCCGGTTGAAAAACAACAAAGCCACTGGAGCAGATCAACTACAAAGCGAGCTTCTAAAATACGGTGGAGAAGCACTGGTGAGAGCACTACACTGGGTTATTACCAAGATTTGGGAGGAGGAAGTATTACCGCAGGAATGGATGGAAGGTATCGTGTGTCCCATCTACAAAAAGGGAGACAAGTTGGATTGCGAGAACTATCGCGCGATCACACTACTGAGCGTTGCCTACAAGGTACTCTCTCAAATTTTATGCCGCCGTCTATCACCGATTGCAAGAGAGTTCGTGGGGCAATATCAGGCTGGATTCATGGGTGAACGCGCTACAACAAATCAGATGTTCGCCATCCGCCAGGTGTTGCAGAAATGCCGCGAATACAACGTGCCCACACATCACTTGTTCATCGATTTCAAATCGGCGTATGATACAATCGATCGAGAACAGCTATGGCAGATTATGCACGAATACGGATTCCCGGATAAACTGATACGATTGATCAAGGCGACGATGGATCGAGTGATGTGCGTAGTTCAAGTATCAGGGACACTCTCGAGTCCCTTCGAATCTCGCAGAGGGTTACGGCAAAGTAATGGTCTTTCGTGCTTGCTGTTAAACATTGTGTAAGGAGAGCGGGGATAAACATGCGTGGGACGATTTTCACGAAGTCCGTTCAGCTGCTTGGTTTTGCTGATGATATTGATATTATAGCTCGTAAATTTGAGACGATGGCGGAAACGTACATCCGACTAAAGAGTGAAGCCAGGTGAATCGGATTAGCCATTATTGTGTCGAAGACAAAGTACATGATGACAAAGGGCTCCAGGGAGGAATCATCGCGCCCGCCACCCCGAATTTCTATCGACGGTGATGAAATCGAGGCGATTGTAGAATTCGTGTACGACACCAGCAGAGAAATTCAGAGACGCATTGTGGCAGGAAATCGTGCTTACTTTGGACTCCGAAGAACTCTACGATCGAATAAAGTTCGCCGTAACACGAAGTCTACGAAGTAGATAGTTATACAAAACGCTGATTAGACCGGTAGTCCTCTATGGGCACAAAACATGGACCCTACGTGCAGAGGAACAACGCGCCCTTGGAGTTTTCGAACGGAAGGTGTTGCGCACCATCTACGGCGGAGTGCAGATGGAATACGGGACGTGGAGAAGGCGGATGAACCACGAGCTACATCAGCTGCTGAGAGAATCAACCATCGTCCATACCGCGAAAATCGGGAGGCTACGGCGGGCGGGTCACGTCATCAGGATGTCGGATAGCAACCCGACTAAAATGGTTCTCGAGAGTCATCCGACCGGAACAAGAAGACGTGGAGCGCAGCGAGCTAGGTGGGTCGACCAAGTGGAGGACGATTTGCGGACCCTACGCAGATTGTGGAACTGGAAACAAACAGCCACGGACCGAGTGGTATGGAGACGGCTACTATGCATAGCTATGTAGAGCAGAGGCCGCCCAGGCCTTAGCCTGATCGGTAAGGTAAAGATGATATCACAGCTAAACTCAACGTTAAAATCAAATCCTTCCTTTTCCTTATTTAGAGGCACTTTACCCCTTTCCACCCCACGTTTGTTTCAATGGAAAAATTGTGGGCTTCCGACGAGACGAGCTGTGTGGCTCCGACCCAACCACCTGTACGACGACACCGTCTCCTGGATGAACGGACGGTCGTCGTCATCATCGGGGCTTGTCGTCGTCGTCATCGTCGTCGTCGGTCTCCACTCCAGTCAGCTAGAGAGCTCTGCTGTAAGCTACCGACCATAACCAACCGAACAACCGAACCGACCGATCCGATGATGACGAGTGGAATAGCTGGTAGACGTACATACGTAGGTACGTATATCCACCTTCAAGCATCAGGCTTCAAGCTCCGACCGGCGCAGCACAGTGGGCTGCCATTACCTATTGGAACAGGTGCCTCAGGGGCAAACTGGGGGTGTGAGTGCGTTATTATTTTTGGGGAATTAGATTGAGCGTAATCCAAGAAATTGCTATATCTTCATGAAAATTCATGGAATATTAAGCAGACAATGGATAGTGATATGGCTAACTGTGAATGAGCAGCTAAGTAGAGGAAAAATAGGAAAAAAAACATTTTTCTTTAAGGGGGGCATTGGCGGCATTGGAAGTTTCTTAAGGTTGAAGATGTTGACATTGGTATTAAGAATACAAAAAGCGATATGTTCACAGCGTTCCGGGTGGCGTCTGCAGTACGGAGTGGTTCTACACGCAGAAAAGTTCTAGTTGAAATCAACCGATTTTTCAGTTTACTATAGCGACAAACTGATTTCTAGTTTAAACTAAACTGTTCTATTGTTAAAACAAACAGAGATATGGTATTTTCAACATGAAATAATGGATTGATTCAAACAACTGCGATTTTGCCACTAACAAACCCGGAATGTGATTGTGTTGGTGACGGCAGCAACTGCGGCAGCTCGGAAATCTATTTCTAGACCGTCGGTAAGCGGATGGGGAGGAGAACGACTAAAATAAGACAAAAAAGGCGAAACCGATCAACTTTTTGTGGATGCTGTCGTGAGTAGCTGCGCGTTATCCATCACGGCCAAAGCTGAACTTGGAAGCTTGGAAGTTGTCGTGACGGATTTGCTGCACCTTCTTCGTTTTGGCGATGTTGGGGTAAGCATTTTATAGATGTTTTTTTTTTTTTATTTTGTTGAAATAAATGAAATTTTTGACATTATATGTAATGATGGTAATGATGGTTGTTTTATCGATAAATTCTAAATGAAAACAATTAAATATAACTTTGGAATAAGTATATTCTCAGTTTGAATATCAACCATGCGTTTTATTGTTTTAAACAAGCGCCATTTTTCTGCGTGAGTACCATTGAATACATTTCCGATGCAAACATTTCAGTATTCAACGAGAAAAATGCTTTTAATGACGACTTCTTCAAATCAGCATGTAGTAAAAAAGTCAACGAACGAGGTATAGTTTTGAAACATCAAAAATAGCTTAAAGCTGCTTCAAATAAACACCAATTACCGCGTTTTACAAAAAACTTGTACATACAGACGACATATTATTTTATGTTTGTTTAATTTGATTATGAATAAATGCATTTTTTTCTCATCTACACACTTAATTTTGATTACCGAGTTCGGTAATTTTTTGACGAGATTAAAACTGCTGAGCACCGAACTCGTTCAGCAAAAATGCATTGTTTACCTTTTCCATACGATTTTGACAGTTGTTTTACTGAGCCTCAGTAAAATCGATTACCGAAACTACCGAGATCGTACTGCTGTTATAATCTCGTCAAAAAAGTACCGAACAGGCAATTCAGAAATAAGTGTGTAAGTATTGTCGCTTCGCCACCAAACCGGACGTCGCCCAACTGAGTCGCAGCGTGACCCAACTCGTGACAATTTCTAAACAATTACGGAAGTAGAGCGCATCTGCCTTTTTGTCATCAACAACACAGCGCAGTAGTCGCGAAAAGGTTGCGACACTTGTAGACCAAGAAAATATCAGCTTACCATTAAATGTCTGTCTTGATTCCAACCGGATAGACAACACTTACGGTAAGAGTATTACTAACTCCGCTATAATTCTCTCATTAGTACATCGTTCGCACGATTTTCTTACCTGCAATGAAAGAAACAAAAAAGAAATCATTGTTAACATGACAATCATTCAGGATTTTATTTAGGTGAACGATATATGTATAAGTTTTAAAAAACACTCTCAAAGAGAAAAAAAAAACAAGACCTTTCAGAAACACCTCCGGCTCTTTATTGGGGAATTCTCTTTTACAAATTCGGTAGCAATTTCTCCGGAAATTCTGTAAGAAATCTCTCCGATTTCTTATGAATCAACTTCGGGATTTTTCAAGGGTTTCCTAAAAAATTCCTTCTTGAATTTATCTGACAGCTTCCTCAAGAATTCCATAAACAGTTTCAATTCTATTTTATAGCAGGTTTGGTTGGTGCATTCCTCCAGGAGCAGTTTCTATAGGATTTTTCACCAATTACACTGGTCGACAGTGGATCACGCACTTTGACCACTTGTTCCATTTCTGATGGATTTTGGCCCGCTGATTCCGAATCTGACTTCAGAATTGCTGTAACACGTACAGTTTTTGAGAAAAATAGGGTTTTTTTTCACAAAATTTCATATTTTCATAAAAAATAAACTATTGTCTTTATATTATTATTTTTTTTATCTGCTCATTCCAACAATTTTTTGTATTCGATAGATTTTGATCCACTGATTTAGAATCTGACCTTAAAATTTCAGTGACACGTACAGTTTTTGAGAAAAATGTGGTTTTATTCATAAAATTTCTTATTTTCAGAGAAAATAAAATTATTGTCTTTTTAAATTTGAAGTTTTTATCTACTCACTCATCTTAACCAATATTTTTACTGAATAGATTTTGATCCACTAATTTGTAATCTGACCTAAGAACTACTGTAACACGGAAAATTTTTGAGAAAAAGGGATTTTTATTCATAAAATTTTATATTTCCATAGAAAATAAAATATTGTCTTTATAGTTTTATTTTTTTTATCTGCTCATTTAACCAATATTTATTTTCAATAGATTCTCGTATACTGATTCGGAATCTGACTTCAGAATTCACAAATTAACAAAATTTCATTTTTTCTTAAAAAAAATGAAATATTGTCTTTATAATTAATTTTTTTTCTCCGCTCATCATAAACAATAATTACTTTTAATGGATTTTGATCCATTGATTCGTAATCTGACATAAGAATTTGAGTGAACCGTATCTTTTTTTTAGAAAAATAGGGTATAATTCACAAATTTTCATATTTTCATAAAAAATGAAATATTGACTTTATAATTTTATTTTTTATTATCTGCTCATCATGAACAATATTTATATTTAATGGTTTTTGAGTCACTGATTCGTAATCTGATATGAGAATTTGTGCAACACGTAAACTTTCTAAGAAAAATTGGGGTTTATTCACAAAATTTCATATTTTCATAGAAAATAAAATCTTGTCTTTATAATTTTAAATAACTAATTCAGAATATGCCTTAAGAATTTGTGTAAAACGTACAATTTTTGAGAAAAATTGAATTTTATTTATAAAATTTCATAGAAAATAAACTATCGTCTTTACAATTTTAATCTTTTTATCTGCTAATCTTAACCCTAAAAGGGATACCTGGGGTCCATTGGACCCCAGGCGCCTTTCAGAGCTCGTCTTTGATGGAACATACTCAGCGAGGTGACGAAACTAAGGCCATGAAGGTATCCCTTTTAGGGTTAAACAATATTTATATTCAATACATTTTATTTACTGATTCGGAATCTAACCTAAGAATTTTTATAAGGTACCCCGGGGCAAGTGGGACCTAAAAAAATGCTAATTTGGTTTTGTCATGCCAAAAATTTTAGAACACAAATTCTTTAATAATTCCAATGGACCCAAAAGACGTTGTTGGTATATTTGTACTTATTAACGTGCATAAAAATTGTTTCAAAATTTTTACATTCCATATATTCTGCATATAATGAAAAGTGTAGCAGATCTTCATTTACTGCGTTTCACGGGGCAAGTGGAACCTATTCAGAGTTTTTGTACAAAGGGCTTAATATAAGTTGCAACAAATAAGGTAACATAAATCATAAATCTCTTATATGAATGACTATGTTTAGAGATTAAAATAAGAAGAGGTTTATGGTATCATGCATAAATTACGTAACACTTAACAAATCGCTGGGAAAAAAACTTAAATCAACTCTAGCAGCTCATACAAAATATTTTTTTTTTATACAAAAAGCGCCATATAATGAAGAGACAAAAGATTTCAAAACATGGTCTCTATATTATATAGTTGATGAATTTCGCCAATAGTAAATCTGAGGATTCGAGATTTTCAGTAATATCTTCTGCTTTACATAATCTTACGATCAATAAATAATGTTTTTACCCTTCTTACACCCATAAGAAGGGTATAAATATCGCTCGAAAAACCGACTTTCGATCCGAGGCCCGGAGGGCCGAGTCTCATATACCAATGAACTCAGCTCGACGAACTGAGCAAATGTCTGTATGTGTGTGTGTGTGTATGTGTGTATGTGTGTATGTGTGTGTGTGTGTATGTGCGTTACAAAAAAAAGTCACGCACGTTTCTCAGCCGTCTGTCAACCGATTTGAGTTCTCTTGGAAGCAAATGAAAGCTACTACATCCTAGTAGAACGCTATTGAATTTTTTTTCGATTGGACGTTTGGTTACCGAGATATCTCTCGAAGAGTACTTATGAGTCATACTTCTAAACTTTTTAAGATTTTTGACCAAGTGTATCATAATAAATATTTCGACCGTTTGTCAATCGATTTGGGTTCTCTTGGCACCAAATGAAAGCTACAGCATCCTAGTAGATCGCCCAGAAATTTTATTTCGATTGGACATTTGGTTACAGAGATATCTTTCGAAGAGTACTTCGAATTTATACAACTAAACCTTTTGAGATTTTTGACCAAAAGTATCATAATAAATATCTTAGCCGTCTGTCAACCGATTTCGGTTATCCTGGCACCAAATAAAAGCTACAACATTCTAGTAGAACCCTATACATTTTCATTAGGATTGGACATTTGGTTACCGAGATATCTTTCAAAGAGTACTTGGGAGTAATACAGGTTAACTTTTTGAGATTTTTGACCAAGGGTACCATAATAAATATCTCAGCCGTCTGTCAACCGATTTGGGTTCTCTAAGCACCAAATGAAAGCTACAATATGCTTGTATAAGGCCCTGAAATTTTATTTCGATTCGACATTTGATTACTGAGATATCTTACGTAGAGTATTTCAATAAATTATTTTTTTTATTATATTCACTTGTTATCTTGCATTTGTTTTTGACCAGTCTATGGGAAATTATTTTTCAATAAATAATGCTGATCTCATACAAAGTGTATTCTAGCAGGTTATTGTTTTCAACAAAATTATAATTAACAAATTACAAATACACAGGAATTTTATGAAAACTAACAATATGTTAAATGAAAGCTTTAAATTTATATATTGTGGGAAAAATGCAAGAACTGTACAGCCAAAATAACTAGTTAATGCCAAAACTGATTAACTTAGTAGATGTATCATTTTTGTCCTTTCAACACCATAACCATGAATACCAAGTACTTCGGAGTTAATTTATTCGACTGATTATTGTATATTCAGTTCAAAGTTGGATTATCCCGACTGTTTGTGAAACTGTTCAGAACAGTCGTCGAATATCAAGGGGATTCTCGATGTATTCTACAGAAACCAATTGATCAGCAACTTTGTTCAAGCACATCATTATTTCAAACGTACAGGTCTTTAGAATAACAAACATTGGCAATTATCCTGGAAATAATATAAATTGCATTTATTAAACCTCACTTTAAAACATTTAAAACGTTTATTGCGAACAAAAAAATATTTTCATAAATTTGTTGAGTGATAAACATTGCATCTGAACACCCCCCGACTTCCGCGCCAAAAAGCTGGCGGCTTGGCTGCTGGAAACAGCTGACCAAGACGACCGGTTAGCTGTCCTTGTTCCACCAATTGAATGTTTTTGAAAACGCGTTTGCGCGCGAAATTTTTCTCGCTCATTTCTGCTGTCAAATCCGTCACCGACTGTTTCACCGACCGTTTGAAACGCCGACTGTTTCGAACGGTCGTGAACAGTTTGGAACTGGACGGTCAATAAGAGATATTAGACAAAGTGCATCTTGCTGATTTTTTTTATCCATTTGTTAATCGATTCAAGATTATTTGGCAGTTAACAAAATATACAATATTCCAGAATATGAAAGCTATTTTTTTAACATTCCATATAAGATTCTTGGAGGTATCTGGCATTACTGGTAAGTCCATGGTCTATGCTATTTTGGGAAACATTTCACTAGATGTCAAATCCACAATATTTTCTAGAACTTTTGGCCAATCGCACAAAATAAATTTGCTTAATACGCATAATACAACAATATTTTTAATAAGTGTAAGAAGGGTTCTGTTCACCATAGGTGGATTAAATCGGGTTTTTAATCATGAATTTGGAAAAGGCTATTTCCACAATTTATTTTTTTATGGACGATATCTGAATGCTCAGAAGAATGCATTATGCAGCGTTAAGTGAAAAAATAATGTAAGATATTAAGAGGACAACATAAAAAATACATGCTTTTGATTTTTTTTGTTTTACCCAAGGTTTTCCCATTTTACACAAGAATTTCATAATCTAAATAGAGGTAATAAAGTACGATTCGACAGTAGAATACTTAACGTGTCAATTGTTATTGACTATCGTGCTAATTTCATCTAAGGCTGGACAATACGAGATGAACCCATAAAATTGTGTTTGTTTATTCACCTAGGTCCCACTTGCCCCAGATAGCGAAATGTTCTGGGGCAACTGAGAGCAGTAAACTAAAGGTAATAAATAAAAATAAAATACAGATTTTTCGCTTGAAATCATTTGCAAGAACTAGACACGCTAGCCTGAAACCAAAAAAGTATTTGCAGAATAACAAATCTATTTTTAAACAACGAATGTAGTAGAGCACGTCAATCTCACCTAGTGAATTGAAAATTATATATGAACAACAATAACGTATATGGTCTCTTTATGGTTGAAACAATAACATTTTTTGTATTCAAAGTATCCGTAGGTGTGATACCTATGTTTTCCATGAAGAATGTTAGTCTGAAAAATAAATAATAAAAAAATACTAGCTATAGGTCTCACTTGCCCCCGATTCTCACTTGCCCCGGGGTACCTTAACACGTTCAACTTTTGAGAAAAAAATGGGGTTTAATTCGCAAAATTTTATATTTTCATAAAAATAAAATACTGCGTTGTTATTATCATTTTTTTTATCTAAAACCATAACTAATATTTATATTCAAACGATTTTGATTCACTGATTCGGAACCTGACCTAAGATTTTGTGTAACACGTACAGTTTTTGGACTGAGTTCACGCATTAGCGCGGTACGTATCCCCGGCGTGAAAAAAACCTGACTGTGTAAATACATAAGAACAATTCGCTGAATTCTTATCATACCGTTAATATCTGTAGCACGTACAGATTTTGAGAAAAATAGAATTATATATACAACATCACATATGGTCATTGAAAATAAAATATTGTCTTTATTTTTTAAAATCTACTGCTCATAGAAACAAAAATTCATATAAAATATTATTTGATAAGCTGATTTAGGTTTATTGCTCAGAAACTCTGAACACAGGTGAAACACATATTTTACATGAAAAAATGAATTTATGAAAAAACATTTTTTTTTTCATGAGAATGTGAAATTTTGTTGATAAAATCCAACTTGAAAAAAAATAAGGTAAGAATAAGGAATAAGTGGATACATTCAATATAATCTATTACGATCTAGTAAAAAACTGTCCATTAATAGCGTAGGGGTTTATGGAGGGAGGAGAGTTTGAGAAATCTTTCACGCCATACAAATAAAAAGTGGGTTCTCATCTAAAAAACTGAACGTGGTACAGAAATTCTGAGGTAAGATTTCGAATAAGCAGATTGAAATTTATTACATACAAATATGTGTTTCGGTGAGAGGACCATAAATTAAAACAACAGCAATATTTTTTCTATGAAAATACTGAATTTTGTGAATAAAACCCTATTTTTCTCAAAAATTTTAAATGTTACAGAAATTCTTCGGTCAGTTTCCGAATCAGTGGACAAAAATCTATTAAGTATAAGTATTGGTTAAGATGAGTAGATAAAAAATATAGAGACCATATTTTATTTTCTTTAAAAATATGAAATTTTGTAAATAAAACCCCATTGTTCTCAACACGTACAGGTGTAGGTCAGATTCTGAATCAGTGGATCAAAATCTTTTGAATATAGATATTAGTTATGATGAGCAGATAAAAAATTTAAAATTAAACAAGCATTATTTTATTTCACAAACGTGTTACAGAAGTTCTAAGGTTAGTTTCCGAATCGGTGGATGACAATCTATTAAATACAAATATTGATTAAGATGAGCAGATAAAAAAATTAAAATTATAAAGACAATAGTTTAATTCCTACGAAAATATTAATTTCATGAATAAAACTGCATTTTTTTTCAAAAATATCACGTGTTACTGAATTTTTTGTTCAGATTCTGAATCAGAGGAATAAAATATATAGAAAATAAATATTGGTTACGATCAGCAGATAAAATGAAATAAAATTAAAACAGACAATATTTTATTTTCCATGGAAAATATGAAATATGATGAATAAAACCATATTTTCCCAAAAATTTTACGTGTTACTGAGATTCTTAGGTCAGATTCCGAGCCAGTATATGAAAATCTAATAAATATTAATATTGCTAAAGATGAGCAGATAAAAAAAATAAAATTATAAAGACAATAGTTCATTGAAAATAGAAAATATTAAATTTTGTGAATAAAACCGTATTTTCTCAAAAAATTTACGTGTTACTGAAATTCTTAGGTCAGATTAAGAATCAGTGGATCAAAATCTATTGAATATAAATATTAGTTATAATGAGCAGCTGAAAAATTTAAAATTAAAATACCAATATTTTATTTTCTATGATATATTAAATTTTGTGAATAAAATCCTATTTTTCTCAAAAACTGTACGTGTTACAGGAATTCTGAAGTCAGATTCGAAATCAGCGGGCCAAATTCCATTAGAAATGGAACAAATGGTCAAAGTGCGTGAAAAAAGTTTCAATTTTGTCGACTAGTGTTATTTTAGAAATTCTTCCACAGAAGTTTTACTACCTGTCACTTTTGGAATAGTTATTCATCTAACAATTTCTTTAGAAACTTCTTATGATTTTTTTCTAAGAATTCCTCTGGCAAGTTCTTAAGAAATTCCTCTGATAAACACTGTTTTAAGAAATTAAATCGGAATCCGTTAAGAAAATACTCCCAAATTTTTTGAGAAATTTATCCTATAATTCCACTCCGGTAATTATTTGAAGAATTTTCTTCCGCAATTTCGAAAACCATTTTTTTTCCATGGTGTACTCCAGTAATATATTCAAAAACTTCTTGTAAAATCTCTTGAGGTATTTCTCATGAAATTCTTCAAGAAAACCCAGTAGAAATTACTCAAGCGATTCTTTAGAAATGCCTCTGGATGTTTTTCTGCCAGCTTATTGAGGAATTTTTCTGGCAATTTCAATACAAATGTCGTCAACAATTCTCATAAAATGGCGCTTACAATTTCCTACGGAATTTCTCTAATATTTTGTTTTGTAATTTCAACGAAAATTACCTTAAGAATTGCTCAGGCATTTTTTTTTCGTGACTTTCTTGATGAATATCTCCGGCAATTTTTGTAGGATTTAATGCGAAAATTTCTCCGAAAATTTCCCCAAGAATTCATCCATAATTTCCTTCTAGAATCTCAAGTAATTTGTTTTGGAATTGCTCCGACAATTTCTTGATGAATTGTACATTTTTCGGAGTATCAAAGAAGCGACAAAAGAGGGTACCGGCTGCATTACATGCTAAACCAATCATCATTTGTTTCACTTTACATTTTGTTGTGATGAAATTTTTGTGGCCAAACAATTTGAATTCTATTTTATAACAGATTTTTTCAGTGAATTCTTCCAGAAGCAGTTTCTGTAGGAATTTTTCACCATTTTTTTTCAGAAATTCTTCCACAGAAGTTTTACCACGTGCTACTTTTGAAATCGCTCAAGAAGTTTTTACAGGTATTCATCTGACAATTTCTTTAGAAACTCCCTATGAAATTCTTTTAAGAATATCTCTGGCAAAAAAATCCTCCGAGAAATACTGTTTTAAGAAATCAATTTCGAATTCTTTAAGGACATACTTCCAAAATTAATTGAGAATTTCATCCTAAAATTCCCCTTCGGCAATGATTTATAGCATTTCTCAAACTCAATACAAACATCACCAAAAATTTTCATAAAATGTCACTAATATATTTTTAGGAGTTCCTCTAATAGTTTGTTTTGGAATTTCTACGAAAATTATCTTAAGAATTGCTTAGGCAATTTTTTCGTGGCTTCCTTGATGAATATCTCCGACAATTATTGTAAGATTATATTCGAAAAATTCTCCAAGAGTTCTAGAATCTCAAGCAATTTCATTTAGAATTGCTCCGTCAAATTCTTGGCGAATTCTTGAAATTCTTCCGATACTTTTTTTAGAAATCATTCCGTTGACTATTTTTCTGGATATTTGCAATTTCTATAGTACTTCTCCTCAATTTTCATTTTCAGTAATTTTTCTGGCAATTTTGACAGAAACTTTTCCACAAGTTTCGTCCAGAATATTTCAGCAAGATATCCGATCATTACTTTGGGCATACATTCGATCATTTGTTTAGGAAATCCTCCACCTCTTTCTTCAGATTTTTCCCGATAGCTTCATTAAGTTCAGTTCGTTAAGGATATTTCAGAAATTTAATTAGGAACTGCTTTAGAAATGTCCTTCGGGAATTCCTTTGGGATTCCCTACAATAATTCTTCCGTCTTTATTATAGAGACTTTCAGCCTTTGGCTGGTTCGTCTCTTGCTAATTCTTCTGTCATTTTGTTAAGGAATTCTACTGGAAATTTTCAGAAATTCTTAAAACAATTACTTTAGGAGTTCCTCAAACATGGCTAACAAATGCCTCCGGAAGCTCTTCTGCTAACATATAAAGCAATTCCTCTGGCCGGTTCCATACGTTTGACTCAAACAATTCTTTTAAAAACTTCTACAGATTTTTTTTAGGAATTCCTCTTGTAATTTGCTTAGGGATTAGGATACCTTACATAATTGAAATTCCGTTAAACATTCCTGCGTTAACTACTCCGGAAATTCCCTTGTGAATTCATTTGCAACTTTCTTCAGGAATTTCTCAGGAAATTTCTATATAAATTCCACAGATAATTCCTTGAGGAATCCCGTAAGGAAATTGTTTTAAAACTTTTCAAACCTTTTCAGCAATTCTTTTAGACATTCTTCTGGCTATGTTTTCTGGAATTGCAGGCATGTTTTTTTTTTAAATAATCGTAAAGGTATCTAGCTTAGCAAGTCGTTCAACAGCTTCATTTTTAGGTATTCTTTTGACAATTTGTTAAGGGATACCTCTACCATTCTTTTCAGTTTTTTTCCGATAGTTTCATAAAAATTCCGCTGCGTAGTTTTTTGAGGATTTATTTATGTAATTCCATACGGAATTCTTTCAGAAATTTCTTAAGCAATTTCTCCGGTAATTTTTATAACATTTCCACAACAATTCTGTTTTCAAAATTTTCTTCATTAATTTCCTTGGTCATTATTCCACCATTATTTTTTTTTCATTTTTTTTATCAGGAATCCCTATGTTTATTTATTTGTACATTTCTCCGACTATTCCTTAGTGCTTGCTGAACTTTTTGAGCGATCCTACAGGCTGTTCTTTTAGGATTTACTTTGGAAACTCAATAAGGAACTCCTCTAAAAATGTCATTCAGGTATTCCTCTGGGAAACCCTCAAGGAATTTGTATCACATTGAACTTTTCTGGCAATATCTTGAAATTCATACAGCAATAATTGATTAAGGGATTCCTACCACACCCGAACAAAGGAGAATATCAAGTTCATAACAACAGAATCACATAGCCTGTTTTTATATCATAATTTGTTATTATTAATTTATCAGAGTATTACTGTTTTAAATATAACATAGCCGAGGCGGTAAACGCACGGGTATTCAGCATGACCATGCTGAGGGTGACGGGTTCGATTCCCGGTCGGTCCAGGATCTTTTCGTAAAGAAAATTTCCTTGACTTCCTTGGGCATAGAGTATCTTCGTGCCTGCCATACGATATACACATGCAAAATGGTCATTGGCAGAGGAAGCTCTCAGTTAATAACTGTGGAAGTGCTCATAGAACACTAAGCTGAGAAGCAGGCTTTGTCCCAATGAGGACGTTACGCCAAGAAGAGAGAGAGAGACCCTTTATAACATGTTTTGTTGAGCAATCTTATTTTGTTATGATCAAGTTATTAAGATTCTTCTACTAAATAACATTTCAATAATATACTTTGTTGTAGACCAAGTTTTGTTATTATTCTACTATTGAAAATTTACAAATATGGGATGCACTATAACTCACTGTAAGATTCATTGTTATAAAGTTGTTATTGGATCCAGCATCCAGCCAAACATCTTATTATGCTGTTGATATTTTCTTCTACTCGGGCACTTACTCCAGTTTATTTTTCCAATTCCTTCAGTGATTCCTGTGTTATTTAAAAATTCCATCTGTTTAAATTTCTAGGATTTTTTTATAGTTGCCACTGGCAATTCATTTAGAATTTTCTGACATTTTACTTTTTTCAAGTAATAACAGTGGAAATTTCGTAAAGAGTTTTTTCGAAAATTTAATCATTGTAATCTTTGAAATTTTCTTCAAAAAATCAGGAATTGTGATTTTTTTGTTTCCATTGTACTTTTTATATTTTTTTGTTTTTTTTTTACGTGTATTTTAATTTATGCTAATCCTACACTTCAATTTATTTACTTTTTCATAAATTTTGGAGGATTTCATTCTGTAATTTTTTGTCATTTTTTCGAGGAATTCCTCCAATATATTCCCAATACTTTTCTGGCAAGAAATGAAAACAATTTCCGTCTAATTTTTAAGCAATGGCATCGAAAATTTATTCAATAATTCTTCAGAGTTTTTTTGGAAATATCTCTGCAAATTCTTTTAGAAATTGCATCATCCACCTCCAGATTTTCATTCAGAAATCCTTCAGGTAGTTGCTCTAGCAATTTCTTCGGAACTTTGTTATGTGCAAATTTCTTCTCAAGTTTATTATGCAATGTCTCGAGAGAATACTCCAGGAATTACTTCAATTGTAACTCTGGAAATAAGTTCAAGAAATCTCTCTCTAAAATTCCTTAACGGTCTACCTACTTTTTTTTAGAAATTTAGGGATCTAGTCCGTTTGGCTTTCTATTCCGCAGAATCATTACTTGTTCTGTGGCTTAATTGGTCAAAGCGCCGATCTAGCGAAAACGGAATCAAGGGTTCGAATCCCACTAGAACGCGATTTTTTCCACAAGTTTCATCTCTCATTCTCATTTTCTGTCTTCTAATTACAAGTTTTTCCAGCACTTTCTTACCCTTTCAGGATGCACGCCTGGTTGATCCTTTACCTCCAGTGTGAAGAATAAGCCAAATATTCTAAAAAGATAAAATTCACGGATAAAAAGAAAAAAATGATCCTGATTCCTATATAAAATCCTTTCAGACATCGTCAAGGTATTGCCGTCAAGGTAGTTCCAGGAGCAATTATTAGAGAAATGCATATGGAAATTCCGGATAAAATTTTTAAGTAATTGTTAGAAACCCTCTTTAACAAGCTTTGAAACTGCTTAAGAATTATTAGAATATTTTCTAATTTAATTGTTGTTTAAAAATTCCCTAGCAGTTTCCAAGAAAATTTTAAAGAAACTTCTGTAGGAATTTCAAAAGAATTGTCGGATCAATTCCTAATGGTTTTGTCTGAGGATTTTTCGGAATAAATTTGTTTAAAAAGTTGGCGTAGAAATTTCTTTACAAAATTTTTAAGGGATTCTCTGAATAATGAGAGGATTCAGTGAGGGAAATCCTAGATTAATTATTATAGGAATTTCCGGAGATAAACCCGTCATTTTCATAGAATTCCTCTAGTAGTATCTTCAAAAAAATCAAGAATGAGTTTAGGAATTCATCCGGTTATTCCTCAAGAAGAATTCCCAAAAACGAATTGCCAGAATCCTAAATTCCTAAAAATAAAATGTCGAATGACTTTGTGAAGGAATTGCCAACAAATGTCCAAAGAAATTACAAGAAATATTCATCAAGAAATTATAATAAGAATTTCTGAAAAAAAATCAAAAGAAATTCTTAAAAATAATTTCCTGAGGAATTTTAGAATAACCTTAATGAAAAAATCCGTAAGGAATTTTCGGGAAAAAAAACTGAAATAGTTGTTCTAGTCCAGTCCAGGAATTCCGATCCATAAAAATCTAGCTCTATTTTCAGCCAGCTCTGGAACTGCTCAACAAGTTTGATAATGACGGAGTTTGAAAGTTCTAATGATACTTACAAGCTCATACTGTGCAGATAAAAAAATCATTCAAAAATTAACCTCGCGCCAACCGAGCAAGATCAGTGTCAGCCCGCAGTGCCAATTGGTTCTGGAGCTTGCCAACGAGCCACACTCCGACGGAGCTGTGTTTGCTGCTATTTACTTCACCTTTCTCTATTTGCCTTCCGTTCTCACTTGGTACCTCGTCAAATACCTGATATAGAACCGTAGAATAGGTAGAGTAGTGCCAGTTCATCCCGCTCTACTAACGGCCAACTTACCCACCAGCGAGTCCCTACTCTCCATTATTGGCAAAGTCTCGCTCACAAATCCTCACACCACCCACCGCCCAATCAGGCACATCCCCTTGACCTCCAGAAGAGAAAGGAAGGAGGTCTAAAGGTGGATTTGCATGGTATTTCATTCAACGACCAGACCTATTCCCACCTATTATATCGAAATTCATCATTGCGCGGAGAAGGCGTGCGACGGAATTTATTCCGATTTCTTTAGACTTTTTTTCTTTTCACCTGATTTTTTCCAATAAGTTATGGTTTGTGGGTCCGTCCTTAGTTGGCTTTCACTTTCGCGTCGTCGGCTACAACCTCAACGGTTAGTTAGTTTTGCTCACCGTAAGAGTGGTGGGCCAGAACACCTATTCAATTCTCCCTCTCAATAGTGGTGCTTTGGTAGGTCGCTGGGTACTCGAAAGGACAGAATGCCAAAGAGGATTGAGTTTTTAAAGCCGTCGTCGTGTCGCTACCATCCATGTCGTGACCAGTGGTGATGGTGTCGACCTGGGTGGTCAGCTGTCCTGCTGCTGTCTGTTCGCTCGTCCATCCGTCGTTCTCGAAAACCGGAAGGCAATGAAATGGTTGTGTAATCGTATCCGGTTAAAGGTCCGGTTTGTGTTTTAATGACTTTACACGCGTTGATTTGGCATTCGTGATTGAAACCCAAGCGCTGCTGGCTGGCGAGAGCAGATTGAACCAGTTACGGATGATAATCAGCTCCCCGTCTGGAATGTGCATTCCGGAGAACTTTAGTCATTCTTTCAGCACTGAATTTTATTTTCTCTCGTTCTTTCAGTTTACCACGGGGGAATTGTTTTAGTCCCGCGGAACGAAGTTAAAAAAAACGCGATCCGTGAAGATATACGACTCACATTGCCATCAGCATGTTTGCTAAGCTCGTAATCACGTTTCCCACCACACCGATATCGTGTGTGGGTGGATTGGAGGACGGGGCGATACCTGAGCAATGCGTTGTGGATGCCGGATTGAACCGGCTGCCTTTGACCTACCGTCTGTGCATAGTGGGATTTCTATCTTTAAACAATGACTACGGCATTTATTGGCCATTTAAATATTGTTGAATTTCTCAGAGTATTGTGTTGTTTTTTGCTGAGTATTGTGTTGTTCTTTGCAGAGAAGAACATTAATCAAGACAATTAGATGATCGGAATTGAACCACAAAAACCACACAATAATTGGTGAGATCTTTCCAATATTATTTATTTATAAATAATTCTACTTCAGTATATATTTGCTATATAACTCCATATAAGTTGAAAATTCGCTATTTTTAACATCCTTTCATCTAATGGAAGCTGCTTCAGTTCTGGGCTCTTTCTAAGTTGATGAAGGGATTTATAAATGCTTGCAAGGACTTGGCCAGGTGTGTGGAGCTGAGTGAATCTATGACATTGTAGATAGTAGCGACATCAGCCATGTCAATGGATATATTCAACTTTGCAACTCCATCCAAGATTTGTGCAAGTATTCATGCTATGCTAAGTATGCTATGCTATTTAAATATTGTTGAATTTTTCAATAGTTTGCTAACTAAATACACTTTCGGCAATAAAAAATCCCATTTTACTTCCAAAAAATATGTATCTCTCTCTTCTCACGAAAATCAATGAATAACGCATGTTTTTGCAACTCAAGGAACCACATATTTTATGAACTGTGAGTCGTTGTGGCAATATCAGTTAATGGCTAGATGTCGTTCTGTTCACGTCGCCCATTCGATAAAACAGAATAATGTCTTCGGCAAAGTTGCTGCAAATTGAGTTCTCTATTGAGAAAAAATGAGAATATTTGTAATTAAGACTTGGGCCCATATAGCCGAGGCGGTAAACGCACGGGTATTCAGCATGACCATGCTGAGGGTGACGGGTTCGATTCCCGGTCGGTCCAGGATCTTTTCGTAAAGGAAACTTCCTTGACTTCCTTGGGCAAAGAGTATCTTTGTGCCTGCCACACGATATACACATGCAAAATGGTCATTGGCAGAGGAAGCTCTCAGTTAATAACTGTGGAAGTGCTCATAGAACACTAAGCTGAGAAGCAGGCTTTGTCCCAATGAGGACGTTACGCCAAGAAGAGAGAGAGAGAGATAGAGAGAGACACTTGGGACTGAAATTAGGAAAAACGAAATAACATACCAAATGACATACCAATTGTTCTAAAAGATGAACTTGGATGTTTTTTTTTTCCTTCTAAACCATAGGGGGATAATCTGCTCAACAGACACCCTAACAGAAGGTTAGGGTAGTGTAGGTCTGAGGCCGTCTTCTACAACAAAAGTAAAAGCCAGGACTACTCTCTCCTCGTACTCACTAAACCATTCCTACGGTCGCCAAACCCTACGTCTCTCCGGAACCACCAAGAAGGTATTGCTTCAGAGAGGGGCTAGTGCACATCGCACCTCAAGGTTAGCTGCGTAGCCTAGCAACAACGAACATCGATGACTCGCTCTGGAGAGTCCATCATGGTAACATGCTGGCGCTTAGCCAGTTTCCCGAGTGGTCCTCGCCACTCCCTTTGTCCTCGGAAGGCGGGCAGGGTCAACCCCGTCCGCGCCCATCTGCTTTGCAGACATCAAGAACTGATGCCCACGTGCAACCCGATGCAACCCGGTGCAACCTGCTGAAGGCAAGGGTATCACTACCCTTCAGGCCGTATCAGCTGCACCAGAAGGTTGCTGACAACAGGGTCTCCTTGCCCCTACCCTTGCCGGGGAAATGAACTTGGATGTGAATTACGTTTAAATGTATTCATTTAGCCTTCGCCAAGAATATCAAAAGGTGGTTTATATTCTGAGATATTCCAAACTGCCCTATAGTGAAGTCTTTCAAATCTACAAGAATAATCTCTCTCTTCTTGGCGTAACGTCCTCACTTCTCAGCTTAGTGTTCTATGAGCACTTCCACAGTTATTAACTGAGTGCTTCCTCTGCCAATGACCATTTTGCATGTGTATATCTTGTGGCAGGCAAGGAAATTTCCTTTACGAAAAGATTCTGGACCGACCGGGAATCGAACCCGTCACCCTCAGCATGGTCATGCTGAATACCCGTGCGTTTACCGCCTTGGTTATATGGGCCCTCATCTACAAGAATAATTTTATGTATTTTCGCCACAAATAATAGCATTTAATAATCTACTGGGATCCGTGAAACTCTTGACATCTACAATGTCATTTATATACACTACAGGGACATTCTAGGTCAGCCAAACTACCTTTGAGTTTAGAACTTCAGGTCTACACTCGTAACATCAGCTATATCTAACATACTGAGTAGAGTACGTTTCATAATCAATCGCGGTGAATGGACCAACCAGAAATCTACTAGCTTATTATAAACCTTTGGGACATTCAGGGTCGTCCAAACTGTTCAATAATGAAGTTCTTCAAATGTACAAGAAAAACTATGTATTTTCGCCATAAATAATAGTATGTATTGCATAATCTGCTGGGATCCGCGAAGCTTTTGAAATCTCAATTGTCATTTAAAGCCAAATACCTGGAGTTCAGGACTTCAGGTCTACACTCGTAACAACAGCCATATTTGCTATACTGAGTATTTAACGTTACATATTTATCCATGGTTACTTGACCACTCTGAAATCTACTTTTTTATTATAAACCTTTGGGACAATCAGGTCCGTCCAAACTGTTCTATTAAAGTCCTTCACATCTACAAGAAATCTCAAATGCCATTTAGTGATACTATGGGAATGTTCCAGGTCAGCCACACAGTGGCGTAGCTAGGAATTTGGGGCCCAGTGCGGAACCGAAATTGAGGCCCCCACATATTCCTTTGTGAATTTCATCGGGGAATTCTGCAAGGATACATCCCGTAATTCCATCAATGAGCATAATATTTTTCTGAGAAAATTTGCCGAAACAATGTTGACCAATTTATTTAGAAAGGCATCAAGTAATCCTTTAGGAGTTCCTTTCAAGATTTCTTTATCATTTTCTTTAAGAAATATTTTTTGAAGGATAATTTATCTTCATGATTCTTTTAAGTGGGTAATTGCAAAGGCTCCATCGAGCAATTTTCCAAATATTTGTTCATGAAGTCCACCTTGGATTCTATCAATAATAAGTATATGGATTCATCTATAAGATCTCCCCAAGAACTCCTGAGAAATTCCAGAAAAAATCACTACAAATTCTCCAATGATTGTTTCGGAACCAGATAGTCTTCCAAGAAATTACAGCGGAATTCCGCCGGATGAAGAGAAGTTCTTCTAGAATTTTTCCATGTTATTTTTTAGGCGATCCTATAAATATTCGTTTAATGATTTTACTACTTTAGTCAAGTATTTCTCCACACATTTCTCATTTATTCCTTTACATAGTTGTTTCAGAAAAATCTCCAAGATTTTATCTTGGCATTTTCTCAAGCAATCATCATTGTTAAGAATTTCTTCCAAAGATTCCTTCAAGACTTACTGCAATGCTTTTGTTTCAAAAAAAATCTCTGCAAGAAGTTTCTCTGAGATTTTACTTATATATCAATCCTAAAACTCCTCCAGAAAATTTTCAAAGAATACATTGATTAATCTCTAGACATGTTCCTCTGAGAATATTCTCAATTCTGTATTCTAAGTATTCTAAGTATTCTAAATTCTTTCGAAAAATTCTCCTGGAATTCCTCCAACGAATTATTTAATACCCATCTACTCTAGGATTTTCCCCAAGCATTCCTCTGGGAAATCTTCTACCTAAAAAATTATTTTGCGATTTTTTATATTTATTTATTTGCTCATTCCATCTGGCCAAATTCATTAAGGCTTCAATTAATGAATTTTTTTTTTGTGATGAGGGGAAAAGGCAGTTTGAGTTGACCCTTCATCATATGGCCATGCTCAAATTGGCATAAAAACCTCATATCTTTTGAAATACATAATTACACAAATAAAAATACAATAAAGTGAACTTAAATTTAAACATAAACTTCTAAAATTTCGTCAAATTAACACTAAATAGTCTTCCAATACAATTTACTCCTTATCCGCGCTGAACAGTTGTGGTGTTTTGGTATTTCGGCATACAAAAAATTGATCATCATTACGTCGTAGCCCCTCGAAATAAAAAGGAAAGAACAAACAGGAAGCACCACTTATGGATGTTAATTAAATTGGAGAGCTTCTCACCTGGCAGTGTTCAGTGACCCTTCGTTGAAAACTTGAAACAGAAGAGTTAAAGTCAAATGCGGCAAATACTTCATTGAAATTAACTGACATGGCTCGTAACGGATCATGTGAACCGTATATCGTGTTCCTTGGTTCATTATATAGAAAATCCCGTTGACGTAGTATCCTTTCCGGAGCATACATGTTGAGTCGGCTTAGCAGTTCCGGAGCATCCGTTACACCGAGCAAAATCTTCGCTGTAAAAACAACCTGTGCTACGAATCTTCGGCTTTCCAGGGTGTCCAGTTGTAGCAGACTACACCGATGTTCGTATGGGGGCAAATTCGAGGGATCTCGCCATGGAAGGCTTCGAAGGGCACGCCTCACAAACTTCCGCTGAATTGCTTCTATTCTTCTTGTCCATGTCAATTGGTATGGGCACCACACCACAACATTCGACTCCAGCAAAGATCTGACCAGAGTGCAATATAATGATCGCAGGCAAAATGGGTCTTTAAATTCGTCGCAAATTTTGAAGATAAATCCCAATCGCTGATTCGCCTTAGATGCTGTTTCGTTGAGGTGCATACGAAAGGTGAGAGAAGTGTCCAACAAGATACCCAGATCACGTATATTATCAACACGTTCCAATTTCTGATTTGTAATAGTGTAATCATACTCAATAGGCTTTAGCTTCCGGTGGAAGGATATGACGTTGCACTTATGTACGCTGAGTGTTAGAAAATTAATTGAGCACCAATCTGTGAATTTATCTACTAAACTCTGCAACGCAAAACAGTCGTCATGACATTTGATTAGCATGTAGATTTTAACGTCGTCAGCATAAAATAGTCGACATCCTGGGGGCAGCAAATACGCCAGATCGTTGATAAACAGCGTAAAGAGCAATGGGCCCAAATTACTACCTTGGGGGACACCGGAAGTATTGGTGAACGTATCTGAGCATTCTGTTCCTATCTTCACACAAAGTTGTCTGTCTCTGAGATACGTTTCGAACCAACAAGTTAAGTCTGGAGATATACCGATAGTCTCTAGTCGTTTCAACAATATTTTGTGATCAACTCGGTCGAAAGCAGATTTAAAGTCGGTATAGACTACATCCGTTTGCGCTCCAGCATCCATATTGCGTATACAGTGTGATACAAATTGAACCAGGTTCGTTGCAACTTTATGATTCCTTTCAAATTCTTTCGAGAAATCTTTTGAAAAATCTTTCTAAGTTTTCATCAAGCAAATCAGTCAAGAATTTCTCTAGGATTTAGTAATTATTTCTCCAAAAAATCTTTCATAAAATTATCTGAGGATTCCTGGTACGGTCAACGTGTCCTTAATAATCTTACGATCCCAAATTTATCCTGTTAGAATACAAAGCGATTACGACACTGATCGATCACGCAATTTTTGTTACCATTCGTGCTTCGTCTCACAAAAATGCAAAAAATAAGAAACAAAACAAAACGCGCTTTATTTTTTGTCTTGATTACGATGAAAATGGGATGAGCTATATGCTTAGGCGAAACTGGAAGCATTTCCTCACTTTTTGGTTTTTTATTTTTTATTAAATAACGAAGCAATATTTTCAAAATCGGTTTCCGTGCACATGTAGAGTATGGATCAAGGTATCTTCTGATTTTTTTTTGTAGTGAAAAATATTTTTAGTTTTAGCAGAAACCATTTTTGAACAAAATTTCACAAAAAAATGGTTTTTGCAAAAATGGAAAACATTTTCCACCTCAAAAAATTCAGAAGATACCTTGATCCATACTCTACATGTGCACGAAAACCGATTTCGAAAATATTACTTCGTTATTTAATAAAAAATCAAAAACCGAAAAATATGAGAAAATACTTCTAGTTTCGCCTTTAATATTAAAGGAGCAGAAACCCTATCTTCTCAAATTTAATAATTTCTTCAGAAGTTTCTCCAATGATTCCTCCTAAAACATTTTTGTCAATTTCTTCAGGAATTCTTCAAAAATGTCTTGAAGCATCCTTTAAGTGGTTAATTCAAATCTTAGAGGATATTCATCGGAAAATTTTTCAGGAATCGCTTCATAATTATAATTGGATTTTTTCCAAGGATTTCTTAAATATTTCTTCAAAAAAACTCTTTAAAATTCTTCAAAGATTCTTTCAGAATTTCTTCAAGGGTCCGATACCTAATCGGATGAAGCATTCCTTGCATAATTTGTATAATATTTTTTCTTAGAATTCAACCGATGATTACTTTTGGGATTTTTTCAGAGATCGCTTAAGAAACTCTAACTAAGTTTTATTCGAAATTCCAAAGGAATTCCTTCAAAGAGTCCTTTAGGAAATCCTCCCAAATTCCCTTAGAAATTTTTCTAAAGTTCTCTTTAGTAGTTCATTCAATTAATTCACTTGGGATTTATCCATAGATTCGTTTAGAATTTAATACAATTTTCTTCTAAATTTCTTAAATTGATTTCATTAATTCATTCTTAAACTGATTTTCCCAGGTATTTTACGAATATTTTTACATTATTTATAGGTATATTTTTTTTTCGAAGATTCTTATACAAATTATTCCAAGATATTCTATAAGAATTCCTCTGGAAGATCTTTTAAGTGTTTTTGATAGAAAAGCTTTAGAAATTCCTCCAATTAGCCTCTCAAGGATTCAAGAATTTCTTTAATGAATACTATAGAAATTCTTTTAAAAAAATGTAAGGAATCTTTCAAGAATTTCACAAAAAAAAATCCTCCAAGAAATGCTACTGCAATTCTTTTAAACATTTTAGGAATTGCTTTGTGATTTTTCCTGGAAATTGTTTGTGAACTTCTCTGGTTCTTATTCTTCTTCTTTCTGGCTCGACGCTCCAATTGGAGCTTGGCCTGCTTCTCTTCAACTTTGTGTTCCTTGAACACTTTCACAGATATTAACTGAAGGGCTTTCTTTGCCTGCCATTACATGAATTCGTATATTGCCAGGCAAGTACAATGATACACTATGTCCTTCACTTCTCTGATAATCACCTTATTTATTTTTTTTGAAATTCCTAAGGTAATTCTAATGAGATTTTTTTCGACCGTTCCGTTGTAAATTCTTGGTTTTGTTTTTAAATTCGCGGGAGTGTATCTCATAGAACTACAATAGTGACAATAGACTGAACTCCGTAAGGAATTATCAAAAGAAATATTCAGAAGAATTTTCTGAGGATTTTTGAGGACTTTTAAACAATTTACAAACGAATTAACTATAGAATTTTCGAAGTACCTCCCGGATGAATTTCTAAAGTATTATTAAAATAATTACAAAAGTAATTGTCAGGTATATTAGCAAAGAAACTGCCGGTGAAACTTCCAAAGAAATTGTTCAAAGAAATCCCGTAGGAGTTGCCTTATGAATTTGCGAAGCAATTGCCCAAAGAATTTCGAAAACTTAAAATGTAGATATTTTCAAAAATAAAAACCAAAATTTATTCCGAACTAAATTGCCGAAAAATTTCCATAAGAGTTACCAAACCGAATCCTGAAGAAATTGCCGAAATAGTTTAAAAATATCAAAGAAAACCCCTTAATCTTATAGGAATAACAATTACAAAAAGGATATGTCGAAAACTTCGTCAAATTTTATATGAAAGATTTTCATAGGGTTATTCACAGGAAATTTACCGAATGAATTTCAAAAGTCGGTAAATGCCATATGAATTATTCTATCAAATCCCGTAATCCCGCAATCCCGAAAGAGTATTGAAGTTATTCCCAAAGTAATTACCAGAGGATTTTTCAAATGAATGGTCGAAAAATAAACCAGCGAGCAGTGGCAGACAGAATTTTCAAAGAAATTTCCGTAGAAGAAAAATCTGATGAAGTTCGCAAAGCCATTGCTGAAGCATTGTCAGGAATTGATTAAAGAACTTTTTGAAAGAATTTCCATACAATCTCTCAAAAGAGTTGCGGCAGAAATTTTCAATGAAACCAAAAAGAAAATCGGGTTAAGTACTGTTCCTTTCAGTTCCACTAAGAAATTGCATCCTTTGACAGATACGTATTTCGACCTCAACTGTAAGGTCGTCTTCAGTGTATTGCACTTGACTCGACAAGGTGACGTATATTGACAAGTACACAACACTGAAGACGACCTTACAGTTGAGGTCGAAATACGTATCTGTCAAAGGATGCAATTTCTTAATGGAACCAAAAGGAACAGTACTTAACCCGATTTTCTTTTTACTTACATGTATTACACTATCAAGCCCAGGTTCATCATCATCTTCTGACGGAGTTCCTTGAAAAAAAAACTACCAAAGGAATTGCGAACTCAATTTTCAATTAGCTGTGACAATTTCCACAAGAATTGTCAAAGAAAATTTTCAAATATAATGAAATTAGAAAAAAAATGCTTAAGGAATTTCCGAAGGAAATTTTCAAAGTAATTACCGAAAGGATTTCCAAATATATTTTTAAAGATATCCCTTACAGAATTGTTGAACGGATTTCCAAAGTAATCACTGTAAAATATCCAAAAGAAATTTCCGAAGAAATACTTCTGACATTCAAATAAAAAATGTTATAATTCTTTCAACAGTTCTAACAGAAATTCCACCAAGAAATCCTACTGGTATTCCTTCAATAAATCCTTTAAGTCATAGGTTCCCAAACTTTCAGGTCGCGCGACCCCCTTTTGCCAGCAGACGTAGTTTTCGCGACCCCCCACAGAAATCCCATCATTTGTTGTATGTTGCAGTAATTTATTTTATTGTTTCTCTCGACCCCCTGGATGGAGGCCGGCGACCCTCCTGGGGGGTCGCGACCTACAGTTTGGGAAACCATGCTTTAAGTATTCTTTCAAGGTTTTCATCTGGAATGTTTCTATTGATACCTTTAAAGATCTCTTTAGCGATAACACCTATTTCGTCCCGATTTCCTTGGCGAAACTTCTATGAAATTTTTCTAACGATTTCATCAAGCATTTGTTTCAAATGAGGAACTCCTTTTTGGATATCTTTTACGATTCATCTAGGAATTTCTCCAAGAACTTCTCTTCAAATTCCTTCAAGATTTTCTTCGAAAGTTGCTACATCGATTGCTTCGGATACTCCTCCAAGCGTTTCTGTAGGAATTTCTTTAGTAACATGTATTTTCAAAAATTCCATAAAGAGTCTCTTAGGCGTAAGCGCTTTCCCAGAGGAATCCTTTAGAAATTATTTCAAGACTATTTTTTAAAGAAATTTCTTAAAGGGTTCTTTTTGCAATGTTTTCTTGATGTCCTTTCAATGAATTCTTACAATTTAGTTTAAGCATTTCTTTAGTTCTTCAGAAATCCTTCCAATAATTTATGTAGGAAATCATCCGAAGATTCCTTGCGCAACTTTTTTCAAATCCTCATATACAATTCGTTAAAGAATCCTTCAAGTAATTCCAGTAAGGATTTTTTTTTGTTTTATTAAGAATTTATTCTTTTTCCCTTTTAGGGATTTCTCAGATTTTCAAATTTTAATTCAGATAATCTTACAAGGATGAACACATTCATCTCCAAAAGATTCTTGCAAAAAAATGCTCAGGGGTTCTTACAGAAATTTATCCAAGGAAGTCTATAAGAAATCTTTTGAAAATTGTTTTATTGAATCAAAGATTTCGAGTGGAATATTTTGCGGTTTCCGCCATTGATTTCTTTGAGAGATAATCTAGGCATTTCATAATTTATTCTTCCAAAAATCCCTTTGGTTTAAAGATTTCTTCAGGAATCTTTTAAGCAATTTCTCATAGTACTTCTAGCACTTCTTGTACTACTGCATAATACTGAATCTCAAAAATCTTCAAAAATCTTATCGAAGATACCTCCACAAGCAACCCAATGATTATTCCTGAATACATCTTATAAATAAGATTCTTCAAGGTCTCCTTTAGAAAACCTCCCAAGGATCCATTCAGGTATGGCTCCAAGCATAATCTCAGAAATTCATCAAAAAAAATTTCCATGGGGAGCTCCAGCAAGATTCCTTCTTGGAGAAATCTTTAAAAGAATCCTTAGAGAAATTCCTTAAGATTCATCTAAAGGACTCGTTGAAGGACTTCTTGACATAATCCTTGAAGGACTTTATGAAGGAATCCGAAGAGGTATTCCTAAAGTAATGCTTGAAGAAATTCCTAAAAAAAAACTCAAAAGAATTCCTGAAGGATTCCTTGACAAATTTCTGAAAAAAATCACGAATGCACGAAAAATCAAAAATGCTTTGAGGTGATCCTTAAGGAATCATTGTAAGTATTCTTAAATCAATGCTTGGAAGAATTTCAGAAGCAATCTCTAAATAAAGTTCTGAAGTAATTCTTAGAGATTTTTTTGTAGACATCTTTGAAGTAACTGTTAGATAAATCGTTAAACATATCCTGTAGGCAAGGTGAATTTACCTTGCCCGGAGGAATTCTCGCAGAAACCCTTCAAGGAATACTTGGAATACGCTGAGCGAGCAGCAAAAAATCGACAAACTATTAGTATTACGGTTTTGACGTAACATTACATGTAACATGTAATTTTCATAAATGGGGCCCCTGAACTTCAGCTGCTAAATTCAATCTAAGTCAAAAGTCCTGTGTTTGGTCCTGTGGTTAGAATATTAGGCAGGTTTACACAATTCTCACGGATTTTACTTCCATATCGGTACTGAATTTCGTGAAATTCAATTTTGATTTCAAACATATTTTATCCTGTAATTTCGAGGCCCCTGTAGCACAGTGTTCGAAATCGATGATTTAACGATCAAAATTAAATAACTTTTTTCAGGTTGGTTCTAGAGGTTTGGCGTGTTCTACAAAGTTTTTCTGCATGTTAAAAGGCGTCTTTTGATAACATGTAATAAATGATTAATCCCCCTAGAAGTGAGATAAAAATTTTATTTTTTCGAAATATTTTTTTAGAGGTTTGACGTCTTCGGCAAAGTTGTAGCCCATAATGAGAGAACAAAAATCGTAGAACATGTCAAAGCTCCACCTCTTACGGTTTTCGGGATATGGAGCGTTTTGTGCAAAGTACCCCTAAAACTAGTTTTTTCAGTGTAGCTTCAACAGATAAAATCCTACAGTTTTGTGACCTTCTACAAACTTGTTCAGGACGTCAAAACACACATTTCTTTCGAAGATGTCAAGTCATTATATCTTAAAACAAAAAAGTTATAGGCAAATTTATCATATTTTAAGGTGTACTTTCACCTTAAGTAACTATTTCCGGCGCAAAATGGCGCAGATGGCTCAGTCGGTAGTTGAAAGATTCGACTTTTTACTACCACTTGGGGGTGGAAACCCTCGTGGGCAATAGTGGGAAAAGTGGTTTAAATACATGACAAAAACTAGTTATTTTGCCTGTAATACAAGAAAAGTAAATAAAAATTAATAATTTGGTATCCCGCAGTTATTTTAAACTGCATTGCGTAATTTCCAGCAATATTTTACAACATTTTTGAGCATGATTTATTTATTTATTTACTTAAATTAGCGACACTTTACACCAAAGGTGCATTCGTGTCGTTTTTGAGCATTGTTTTTACCAAACTGAATATTTTATTCATGCTTTTGAATTCATATTGTTTACTATCAGATGATCAGGCAATTTCTGATAAAGTTAGGGTCTGGGACCATTTGGGCAGGAGCACCTATTTTGGGCACTTGCTGCTATAACTCAGTCAATTTTGAACCGATTGACATGATTATTGAAACACAATCAGATCCGCACAGTATCCAGCCATGTACAAAAAATCAAGTCAATCGGTTTGAAATTGACGGAGTTATAGCAGCAAGTGCCCAAAATAGGTGCTCCTGCCCAAATGGTCCCAGACCCTACTTTAAAATTACCTATTTGAAGTTTTTTTGGGGCAATATTCAAGTTATGTAGCGCTAGAAATAGGAAGAAGGAATTATTAAACAGTTCAAGATGTGCATCAAAACACAGAGTAGATTTTTTTCATGAATATATATTTATATTTGTTGTTTGACTTTTCAACTACGGAATCAGTATCCGAAAATATTAGGAGAAGTTTTGATTCGTTCGATAGCAGATTAACAGCCTTTTCGGTAATCCACGAGTTTGGCTTACACCTGGGAAGCAATTGAAATATATTAGATATAAATCAATACAATACAGGGTGTGCCGAGAAATAATGCGATGGTTTTTTTTTAATCATTATTTTCAATCTCTTGACGTTAACCAATTACATGTTTTGACGTCCCATCGTCTGCATCATGAGTTAATTGAAGTATTTTTCATATTTTTAACAGTAGTTTTCGCAAAAATCGGGTTGAAAATATTTTTTTTTTTTCAAATTGATCATTTGAAAAAGACCTACTTTATTTTCACCAGGAAATCGTCAAAATATGTTTTGAAGAATGTAAAAGTACAACTACCTTAATAAGAACTGCGAAGGTATTTATCAAAACGCATTTGATATTCTAACCACTGTAGCCATTCAATTCTATGACTGTTGGGTAGGTAGTCATTCGTTTGGGAATATATATGTTGTCATAAGTTTGAAGAAATTCAAATCCTTTATTTAGAACTAGCTTTAGTTATAACTCTCGGGAACAATATTTCGTCCTGATGTTTTAATTTTTAGTGATAAAAACTCACTGGTTTTTGCAAAAACGTTGTAAAATATTGCCGGAAGAAACACAGTGCAGTAAAAATTACTGTGGGCTTCTTAATTATTATTTTTTATTTATTTTTCTTGTATTACAGGCAAAATAATTAGTTTTAGTCATGTATTTAAACCACTTTTCCCACTACTGCCCACGAGGGTTTCCACCCCCAAGTGATAGTAAAAAGTCGAATCTTTCAACTACCGACTGAGCCATCTGCGCCATTTTGCGCCGGAAATAGTTACTTAAGGTGAAAGTACACCTTAAAATATGATAAATTTGCCTATAACTTTTTTGTTTTAAGATATAATGAATTGACATCTTCGAAAGAAATGTGTATTTTGTCGTCCTGAACAATTTCAAAGAAGGTCACAAAACTGTAGGATTTTATCTGTTGAAGCTACACTGACAAAACTAGTTTTAGGGGTACTTCGCACATAGTGCTCCATATCTCGAAAACCGTAAGAGGTGGAGCTTTGACATGTTCTACGATTTTTATTCTCTTATTATGGGCTACAACTTTGCCGAAGACGTCAAACCTCTAAAAAAATATTTCGAAAAAATAAAATTTTTATCTCACTTCTAGGGGGATTAATCATTTATTACATTTTATCAAAAGACGCCTTTTAACATGCAGAAAAACTTTGTAGAACACGCCAAACTTCTAGAACCAACCTCAAAAAAGTTATTTAATTTGGATCGCAAAATCATTGATTTCTAACACTGTGTGTAGGTACAAAGAGTAATTGTCAAACTAGTTGAAAGTAAATAAACTAAACTTCTTGAATAAATGGTGTTATCTGCAATTGTTAATAAGTGGACTTCAAATAAGCCATCTGTGTGTCCCATTCCAAAAACCCTTGAAAATTATGGAGGGGCCCCTTCATAACTATCAGCAGACCTGCAAAGTATTGAACATATACGTATAGGAAACTTTCGCTATTTAAAGAACTTTATTCAAACTAGTGTAAGAAACCTTCCCTGATTTGGAGGCCCCCTGAATTCGGGGGCCCGGTGCGGACCGCACCCTCCGCCCCCCCTTGCTACGCCACTGCAGCCACACTATCTTTGAGTTCAGAACTTTAGGTCTACACTCGTAACATCAGCTATATCTGACATACTAAGTACGTTTCATAATCAATCGCGGTGACTGGACCAACCACAAGTCTACTATATATTATTATGAACCTTTGGGACATTGAGGGTCGTCCAAACTATCCTGAAATACTGCTCTTGATAGTAACAATAGTTATTTAACTGTAATCTGTAATCCCCCTGGCATAGCATGAGTCATTTCAAGATAGTTTTGAGATATTTCAGATCAACAACACTACTCCGGAGACCATAGCTTCAGGACTACACTTGTGCTAATAGCTTTTGCCACTGTTTTAAACCAGCTTTCCCACTATTGCCAACGAGGGTTTCCGCCCCCAAGTGATAGTAAAAAGTCTAATCTTTCAACTACCGACTGAGCCATCTGCGCCATTTTGCGCCGGAAATAGTTACTTAAGGTGAAAGTACACCTTAAAATATGATAAATTTGCCTATATTTTTTTTGTTTTAAGATATAATGAATTGACATCTTTGAAAGGAATGTGTAACACTAGTTTACAGCATTTTTGAACTCGGTAAGCTGATGATCGTTTTTGGTGTAGAATCATGCCCTGAGTTCGAAAACGCGAAGGAAAAAAATTACAGTAGAGCGGAAATTTTTTCGACTTTCCATACAAGGTTGATAATTTGAAATCGATTTTTGTTCTATTTTTAAGCAAAGTTGCTCACTTCACACATCTCATTCTCCGTAATTAATGCTCCGATTTAGCTGAACTTTTTACTGTAACTCGCCTACATATAATATGTCAAATAAACGTTGAGAAAGAATTTTTAAATTGTTTTTTTCTTATTGAAAAAAATACATTTCTTCATATATTTTTGGAAATTTTGCTAAAATTTAAGAATATCGTCCCCAAAACTCGCCAATATCTTAAATTTTATCAATCTGACGCAGAACCTTCATTCAGATGATCGAAATGTATTATGTTCAGCTTTTAATTTATGGAAAAAGATTTAAAATTTGTTGAACAAAACGCAAGATATTTGAATTTTATTAATTTCCATATTTGAAAAAGTTGTAAAACTCGATATTGAGCTAAAACTCAAAAACTGTTCTACTTAAAAATTGTTTGAAACACGGTTTGGAAATCAGCGCTAAATTATGCTTCAAAAATTTTGGTCGTTGACAGAAGTTCACGATTTTCGTTTTATTTTGTAAACTAGTGTAATTAGACGTCCTGAACAAGTTTGTAGAGGGTCACACAACTGTAGGATTTTATCTGTTGAAGCTACACTGAAAAAACTAGTTTTAGGGATACTTCGAACAAAACGCTCCATATCTTGAAAACCGTAAGAGGTGGAGCTTTGACATGTTCTACGATTTTTGTTCTCTTATTATGGGCTACAACTTTGCCGAAGACGTCAAACCTCTAAAAAAATATTTCGAATTTTTTTTTTATCTCACTTCTAGGGGGATTAATCATTTATTACATTTTATCAAACGACGCCTTTTAACATGCAGAAAAACTTTGTAGAACTCGCCAAACCTCTAGAACCAACCTAAAAAAAGTTATTTAATTTTGATCGCAAAATCATCGATTTCGAACACTGTGGACTGATCTGATATTGTCTATTGACCTAGCAGAAGATTTACTGGACATGATAGATTACAAATCGTAGTTTGTATTCCGAAAGAAGTTACCACCCGTAGACTTTAGGATCTAAACTCAAGAACAATTTGGATGACCTACGATATCCCGACTGAACTGATACTGTCTATTGAACTTTCAGAAGATTTACTGGACATGGTATATTACAAATCGTAGCTTTGTATAATGAACAAAGTTACCGTTACACCCACAGACATTAGGATCTTAACTCAAGATCAGTTTGGATGACCTAGGACATCCCGGCTAATCTGATATTGTCTATTGACCTTTCAGAAGATTTACTGGCCATTACAGATTACAAATCGTAGCTTTGTATAACGAAAGAAGTTACCGTTACACCCGCAGACTTTAGGATCTTAACTCAAGAACAGTTTGGATGACCTAGGATATCCCAACTGATCTAATACTGTCTATTGAACTTTCGGGAGACTTAATGGACATGATAAAATACAAATCGTAGCTTTGTGTAATGAACGAAGTTACCGTTACACCCGTAGACTTTAGAATCTTAACTCAAGATCAGTTTGGATGACCTAGGATATCCCGACTGATCTGATACTGTCCATCGAACTTTCAGAAGACTTTTTTTTATTCTTCAATCACTTAACCTAATTTACAGCTCTATTGTCCACTAGGGCACTGCGTGAGCGATTCCAATTGGAAGCTGCACACTTTGTATAGCGCCTAAATGTATGCTATTTTAATTGTACTACATCGAACTGGTTGCCGTTGCGCTGCTTTTACTTTCTACCCTATCATGGTAAAATGATGAGCACGAAGATAATGGTTGTTCCTGTCAGGGCTGAAAATCGTCGCCGTACGACCAAAATAGTCGACGACGAGAACGAAAACTAGATCGTCATCGTTGCTCGTTCCACATCGGATGACTCATTCAAGCCAACGAATCGTCGTGAAGGGCTTGCGTCGTGACGAAAACAAAATCTTCATTCGTTTTGTTTCGCTCTTCGTCCAAGTGCGTCTAACCGACGGAGTCAATGTTGCCACCAGCAACACACACAAAAAAAGATTTTAATAAAAAAATATTTGCACCTGGATTCAAACAACCGACCTCTAGATTACCAATCCAGCACTCTTACCAACTGAGCTAGTGAGGTTTCACACCACCGTAAGTGCCGAAACGCCAATAAAAGCTATTCCCAGTTGGCGTTCGCTTGGCCCGTCGTCGCTCATTTCCAGGGAACAAAGAGGACGACGAAAAAGTTGGTGGGTGACTATTTATGATTGAGCTTCGTCGTGAAGCCCGCAGTCGGCGACGAAAAGGCCAATGGTCACCGTTGTTCTTTCGGACGAAGATTGTTTTATTGTTATCTTCACGCAGTGGTGACGAGAAGGACGATTGCCAACCCTGGTTCCTGTTTCCAGTCCGATTGGGGGTCCATTATGGGTTGCCGTTCGCCAATGTCCAAGTATCCGGGTTCATTTGAGCCATGGGCTCAGAAGAGGGTCAGTGTCGGCTGCTCTCAGGGGGAAAGAGCAACTGACGAAAGTGCCGGGGCTGGAATCGAACCCATGACTTATCTGCTATCAAGCAAACGTGTAGCCACTACGCCACGGGCCCAGGCATTCAGAAGACTTACTGGACATGATAAAATACAAATATTCTTGGAACGCTTAATAAACTCCCTTCAACCTGCTGGAAAACACCTGTATCGCCTCTGAAACCACTTGAAATTCCGTGAGACCATATGGATTACCCCTGGATTTGGAAAGCTCTTGAAAACGAAAAAAAAGCCTGAGAGTCTGCTAACAGTTTAGGTTTCCAGAAATTACATCAAGGATATTTCTTCCGGAAGTTTCTTCAGACTATTCATGGACTATTCAAAACGGTGTGTTTTGCTTTACACAACGTTTCGGCTCTTTTATTAGACCTTTTTCAAGAAGATAGATTCAAAAGGCGCAATAATAGAGCAGTGTTTTGCTCTGCCCGACGTTTCGGCTCTTTTATTCGGCCTTCTTCAGGAGGATAGCTGTTAAAGGTTCAATAAAAGAGCCGAAACGTCGGGTAAAGCAAAACACATCGTTTTGAATAGTCCAAGACTGAGAAAGCCAGATCTTCGGAAGTAACAGATTTCCAGTCGCACTTATCCAGCACATAATAAAAGTGTGACGAAAAACAAAAAAAATGATTATGTTAAACAATGGATGCCAAAGTGTTGAGGACATCCTCCCGGTTCTTGTAACTATGGACCTTGATATTGATCATTGGATTACCAGCAAGTCTTTTTTTCGTAACAGATTTTATAAATTAATTTTAAGAATTTCGCAGTTGTCGTGTCATCAGACAAAAAAATTTCATAATTTTTTTAGGGAAAATATTTATAATGTTGTGAATCTCTCAGTGTTCACTATCACACTTCTTGTCAAAAAAAAAAACTAACATAAGGCATTCCTTTGAATGCAAATAAATTCTGAATACATGTTTGAAATTTTTTGGAAAAATGTTCGATGAAATTTCAAGATGAGTTCTTTTAAGAAAATCACGGCACTCCAACCGCACAAAAACTTAAGGAATTCTCGTGAATTTTGAAGAGATTTATGGTGAATTTTTGAACAATTTATTATTGTTTAAGAAATTTTCTATGGGCTCCATGAATGATGCCTTTGGGAATTTCCAGATAAAATCACTAGAAATACCATACAAATTTGTTTAAGGAAATTTGCCTTAAGACTTCGCTACAATTCCCGCTAGAAAACTCCAAAAAGCACCAGTGTGCAATGTCCATATCCGCCATAATCAGAAGGTCCTTGAAAGTTTATTCCGACGAACAATTGTTGCTTTATTCGAAATACATAGCAAAATGTACACACTATCCAAACAATAACCGCTCGAAGAGCGGGGAAGCCAAAACTAACAATAACGGCCAGCCAGCGCACAAACTCCTAATTCCTTAAACCGATCGCTCGCTCGCTTGTTCGCAGCGCGTTTCCACGCTTCTTGCAACAGCGCCAGTTTTCCGTAATACTTTTCGCATTATTTTACTCCGATTCCCAACCTCCCACGACGAGGGCTCCTCGGAAACATCTCCATCATCAATAGTTTCCGTACGTCACTAGCTATAACAGCTTCGTAGCAGCGTAGTGCAAACAAATATACCGAGCCGGAGCGCGTCGTAGCATTTTATGTTTATTATACACTGAACTATAATCGTATCGCATCGCTCCGCCTGCTAGCTAGTGCTCGTTCATCGTCGTGTTATGTACGGACCTACGAGAAGTGCAGAAGAAGCACCTTCTCCTTCGCCTTACCAAATGCTCCACTTTTTTTTTGCAGAAGAACTTTTCAATTTACCCGTTTGACAGTGGTTCACAAATTCTTCTGATCAAATGTATGTATATGTAGTATGTAGTACATCAAATTACTACAAAATATGCAACGATAAGGACGGGAGCATCTTGACGTACGGATGTGAGCTGAACGAAAGGTGGAAACAACACTACGACGAACAATTGAATGGTGCGGATAACGCAGGCATGGAGGACCAAGGCAGCGCAATAAACGTCAGTACAGTGTGAAACAACTCCCACATTAAGGACAGAATCCCAAAATGGCCGCCACAATGGCCGACCTTGGTACCTACTCACGATTTCGAGGGCACAAATCTCTTTGTAAACAAAACCAGCGCACCTGAGCTTCTTATTTTAAGCTTATTACAAGTGAGCAAGAACAGAATAATAAAATCCACTGTTGTTTGAAGCTTGCTTCTTGAGATTTGTGCATTCGAAGTTCTAGTGCAGTTGTGAACCGGGATTTTTAGGCGTTTGTCCTTAAAGTCTGACTAATTCCAGAGGATCGAAACACTCATGACTACTAAGTTCTGACAACGTATGATGGTGCAATTGGCCGAATTAAAAGATATTCATCCTGGGTGATTGCTCGCCATCGCATCGCCTTGCCCTGTCAAATTTCTGTCGACTTCCATTATTTCTTTGTTGAGACTGCTTGCTTGCAGATTTCATTCCTACGCCTGAGTAGAGTGTGGCCGATCCACCTTCACTTTCGCTCGCGAATTTCTGTCGCTATCGGCTTTTGATAGCATCGACGATGGAGCTCCACTTTGGAGATCCAATTGTGAGGTCACCATGCACGAATTATACACCGCAGGCATCTATTGATGAAGACCTGTAGTCGTTGAGTGTTCTCCACTGATATACAACAGGTTTCACTGGCATACAGTAGCTAAGATTTCACATTTGAGCTTGAGCTTGATCGCCCGTGGATGCTACTCCAATATCGCCAGACCAGCTACACTCACACAACGAACCAATGAGATATCTGCCGGGGACTAAGCACTAAGCAGACATCTTCAGTGTGAGAGTGTTGGTGATCTCCTATTTTTTTAGGCGGCAATCGGCACCTATCACTTCAGGTTGCCTGTCAATGTGGGGAAGGGGAAGAAAGTGATGATTGCAATCATTTGTATCTCCATCAGACCGAATAAACCTCTGCGTCTGCACAAATTCATGCGGATATCGGAGTGTTGGTAAGGTACGATTGGCAATGGGTTCACACATTGGTGCGTGGATGCCAGACGTAAGGTGATAGATAAGTGTATTACTCTGAAGATATTGCGGCACAGTTCGCTTGATTGCATAACTCGTAGCCATTATATGTTAGATTGACACTGTGCTAGGAAAGTTAGAAGGAAGAAAAACGGCTTCTTCAACCCGTTTATGTTCTAGCGATGGCTATGAGCTTATGAATATACATGACTTGTATATGTAGAGAAGAGAAATAGATAGAAAGATACAAAGTAGTAGGAAAGGGATGGGCCAGGGATTGAACCCAGAACCTTCTGCATATGAAACAGAAGCGATAGCCACTAGACCAAGCCCTCCTCTTCAGCTAAGATTTCACATTTGAGATGTAAATTCGGGTTTTGCTGATTGTTTCTTCATACATTTCTGAAACTCGCAAAAGCAGCCCTCGTCGTCTTGATCCGGGCATCTAGGTATGTTGATGTTGGTGTCACCATCGGTCGTCATTTTGCTTCCAAGATCTTAGAAGCTCTCATCCACGGTTGCAAAAAAATCCAAAGCATCAGTGCTGTCATGGTGAAATTAGGGCTGGTTACTCCAGGTTACTCCAGGTTTCTAAATTTCAGCGCCCCCTGTACTGGTATACGCCTCTTTGGAAATGATTTCAATATTGTGCCATATTATAAAAAAAATAAGTATTTCGGAAAAAAAACATTATGCAACTCAAATGAGTTGCATTATGAAAAAATCATTTCATTTTGTATGGAACTCGTTGCAAAACTCGATTTTTTCAACACTCTTCGTATTTATCTAACTCAGCAACACGCATACCAGGAACCTAAATATTATCGAACTTGCATGAACCTAAATTCTTTTTTCATTGGGTTACAGCTTATGGTCTAACCTTTCAGAAAAGCCTTTGTTCAAAATATTCTATCGGTAAAAATTTAAATAAATCAAGTTTGAAGATTTTCTATCAAATGAGGTATATTCAGAGCATAAGCATAATTTTTAAGAAGTATTTCTTAAAAACTCCAAGTATGAACATTTGAAGAAATTCGAGAAGAAATCTCTAAAACTTTCAAGAAGTCTCTGGAGATATATGAAGGAATTTCAAAATAAATACAGTGGAAAATCTATGAAATATGTAAACGTCCCAGGGAATACTGTTGGAAGAATCTCTAGAAAAATATCTAAAGAAAACCCAGGGAAATTCTTGAAACAATCCCTGGAGAAATTCCTATTAAGCTTTCTGGAGAAATATCTGGAGAAATTCTCCGAATAACCCTTGGTGAAATTCCAAAAGAAGTTTTTTGAAGAAATTTCAGGAACATTCCTGGAAAAATATTCGAATTAAATTCTTGAAAGATTTTTGAGAGTATTTATGAAACAAACTGTTGACGTATTTTTGCAGTAATTCCTGGTGGAACAATGGAGAAACACCATGCAAAGCTTCTGTTAAAAATCCCTTTGGATAAAACTCTTCAAAAGTTTCTTGAGGAACTCCTGTATAATTTCATGTGAAATGTTTCTGAATTCCTTAAAGAATCCATGGATTTTTTCATCGAGAAAACGGCGGAGAAATTTCTGGAGAAATACACGAAGGGAACTCTGAAGGAATCTCTTTATGAACTCATGTATGTATCTCTGAAAGAATTCCCGCCTCAATCACTTGAAGCAATTATACAAGAATCTCTGGAGCAATTTGTGCGGGATTTTCTGAATTGATAGACATAATCCTGCGGAAGCTTTCAATGGCATCCCTATAGGAATGGCTGAACAAATCACTGGTGGACTTTATGAATGACATAGTATTTTAGGAGGGAGGGGGAGTCTCTGATTTGTCCTCGGACCATGTGTTAGGTAAAGGAAAATAGAGGTATAAAAATCGGTCAAAAAATTCCACATCTTTTATCGATGCTCCCCAAAAGAAATGACTACGAATTTCCAAAGAAATCACTGGTAGATTTTCAGAATAATTTATGAAAAAATGATAGAAAGAATTTCTGAAGGAATCCCCGTAGAAAATACAAAAAAATCCCAAAAGAAATTTTTGAAAAAAAAATCATACAGATTTTTTCCTAAGGAGAATTTATAATGTAAAAAGAATTCTACGAGGAATTTCTTGAGGAAATATCCGAATGAAACCCCGGAGAAATTTCCAGAAGAATCCCTAGAAAATTTTCTCAGAGAAGCTATGTCCGAAAAGAATCCTTAGACAAGCATTTGAAGGAATCTCATAAAGAATTTCTGAGTGGAGCGGACCTGGTGTGATGGTTAGAATACTTGACCAGTACATTTTTTTCATTATCGTCGCAATGCCTTTACCGTCATGACTAATGTTGCATACTACCATCACACACTACATTCATGCTGCCTTCGATGCATGAATGTCGTTTACCATGAATGTAGCATATGGCACCATGATTGTAACACAAATCAAGATGATGGGAGTAAGAAATGACAGGTTTGCAATGTAGAGCTGCAATGTTCCAGTGGTTCCGAAAACTGCGGATAACTCGTGCTAGAGGGTGTCAGGGGCATTACTTGGGGTCTGAGGGTGTGCGGGGGGGGGGGGGGGGGGCGTGGTGTTAAGTTTAGGAAGATTTCGGAGATTTTTTAGGAAGTTTCAGAGGATTTTCGACGGATTTCAGATACATTACGAAGGCGTTACATGGCGTTTTCGGGGGCTTCGGAGAGTCGCATATGCGTTACATGGGGTCCGAAGGGACTCAACCTTCTTTTTGCATCACGTTGGCAGCAGCTCGCTGACGTAGTGTACGGTTTGGGTCAAAAATGACCCTAAGCCCAAAGGAGGGTTAAGGGGGATTTCAGAGGCATTCCAAGAAACTACAGAGCATTTTTAACAGATTTCTGAAACGTTACGGAGGTGTTACATGGGACTTTTGGGGGCTTCAGAGGGTCTAAAGTGCGTTACATGGGGTTTCAGTGGGTTTTAGGGGGATTTCGGAGGCATTCCAAAAAGCTTCGGAACATTTTCGGCGGATTTCAGAAACGTTACGGAGGCGTAACATGGCGTTTTTTTTGGATTTCGGCGGGTCTAAGGTGCGTTACATGGGGCTTCCGGGGATTTTAGGGGAATTTTTGAGGTATTCTAAGACGCTTCAGAGCATTATCAGCGGATTTCAAAGACGTTACGGAGGCGTTACATGGTGTTTTCGGGGGTTTCGGAGGAACTAAGGTGCGTAACATGGGGTTTCAGGGGGTTTAAGGTAGATTTCGGAGGCATTCCAAGAAGTTTCAGAGCATTTTCAGCGATTTCAGAGTCATTACAGAGGCGTTTTTGAGGATTTCGGAAACCCTCAGTACCTTATATTGTCCCCGAAACCCCAAGCGCCATATTTAATTCCAATATGGTCTAGGATTTCGGGTTTTAACATCAACTCAATTAGTCAGGTCCGAAAATATCCGTATGGCTTTTGAGTCGTTTTGATTTGTTAGCCGTGGGCCGTAACTATTCAGTTGGGAGCCACTGACTTTAGTTCCCCTGCTCCATTTGTGGTTAGGACCCTCGGAACGCACAATCCGAAAATCTTTGTCTCCGCTTCTTCACACTTCCGGTTCCTAAGTTATGCGCATGTTCCGTTCGCAGTTTTCGGAACCACTGGGATTTCATTAGTTCACTCAATTTACCAATTCACCACATTTTTTGGCGTGATTAAAAAAAATGTCACATTCAGCCATGAATGTTTTACCTGGTCATGCGTGAATGTTTTTGTTGCATGATAGTCAAGATCATACACCCACTATTATCATGTAAACTACAGTTTTTGACAGTACACTTTTGGATCACTGCACTTGACTATCACGCTGAGGACCTGGAATCGAATCCCACTTCCGAAAAACTCGCAAAATGTGAGTTCTTCCTTCGGAAGGGAAGAAAAGCGTGGGTCCCGAAATGAACTAGCCGAGGGCTAAAAATCTCGTTAATACAGATAAAAAAAGAATTTCTGAAGGAATTTCCAGTGAAGTTTCTTAAGAAGTCCCTGAAAAATATACTGAAGAGAACTTTGGAAAAAAAAAAAATTTGAAGGAATCTGTGGAAAATTTTCCACCGAAATTCTGAACTTTTGATTTTTTGATCCCTGCAAGTATTTCTGAAAAAAAAAATCCTGAAAGAATTTTCGTTTGGATTTTATGCGGAAACCCAGAGGTTCCCAAACTTTTTGCTATCGCGGCGCTCTTTGACATTTCCAAAAATGTCACGGCGCACCAAAGTTTTTAATTTTTTTTTTTAATTTTGGGCAACTATCATTTTAGATTGTGCAAGACAAAATCGTGAATCACTTCTCTTATATCATGTATTCAGAATTAAATATTTGGAAAACTAACTTTTTTTTTAATTATTTTCTCAAAGATAGTTTAAATATTTGTAAGATTTCAAAAATCATGTTGATTTCATCATAGGAGTTTTAAAAATAAGAAGAAACTCAGATGTAAAGGTAAAACAAGCTGCTGAATTTCAACAATTCAGCCAAAAATTCTAAAGCGTTTTCACTAATTAAAGAATTTTTATTGAATGAAAATTACTATACAGAACTTGACCAAAGCTTCAACTTTTTGCGGAATTTGCAAAGCAACACTTTTATTTATTTTGGAAAATTTTGGCAAATTGGGACACATAAAGAGATTGTAAAGACCTGCCAGGTGGGCTTTGATGGGATTTATTTTCATAAATTTCAACCTAATCCTTTGGGCCTGGATTATAACCCCATTGATGAAACCGAGCATAACAAACTTATTCGAGTTCAGCGAGGTTGCGGCAGTACTGATGAAACAGCCCGGTTCGAAAAGGTAAAAGCTAGCTCTTCACACTACCAGATCGGCAAACCTGCATGCCGCTAAGCTATTCCGAAGACCTTGTAATTATTCTGAAAAGAACGTGAATAATGTTCTTGAAATTAAAAACTTTGGACAAGTTTTAGTAAAATCAAAAGTTAAGCTGAAGCAAAAACAAAATCAAAAACTTGAAATTTTAAAATGTGGTTTCAATTGATATGTTTGATACCAGAAAACCTATGAAACAATCGAATAGTCAGGAAAGATTAAAAAAAATGTGAGCGACACTAGTATTACTAATATAAAAAAATTAAAGGTGTTCCACAATACAAATAAAGAGTTTGTTTTTTTTTTGTTTCGTCGCAAAAGCCAAAATCCTGCGGCGCACCTGAGAAAGGTTCGGCGCACAGTTTGGGAAGCACTGAGGGAACCCATGAGAGCTTTTCTTGAGAAATTCTTGAGGAATATTCAGATGAATGCTTTAAAGGATAATCTATAAAAATTGAAATAAAAAAATACATAGGTTATTTTTCTTAATATTGTCGACTCACCATTTTGCAGCCCACCACGTACTAGTGCTTGAATTATTCCACCATAATCTGAAATAAAAGCACTACTCTAGCTGGTAGCCTCTAGAATCTAGGCAATTAATGTCTGGTTCCAAATTTGGTCTCTGCATGTTTCTTATGGAAGTCATCAAAATAGATGCAATAGAACATAAAATTTATGAACCTCTGCTCCAAGCTAGAAAACATCAACAAAGTACCGACCAACCACTAGAAGAGTAGAAATAGTGGCCAGAAAAAAAAAAACGAACGAACCAACCACGAAATGAACAATCTTGTAGTTACTCTCCGCACTTATCATCGCTCACAAACTGTGGCGGCACCCCCTGATTTCAAAGCTTCCTGGCTGACTGACTGCCACTTCAACAGTTGGAACAAGTGCTTTAGATCCTTGGCCTCTGACTCGGGCACTCCTAGGAGTGTGCTTACCTCTTGCTTGCTCGTTTACATTTCACCACCGGGGCTCTCTTGGGCTCTGGATCCGGATGGATCTGCAGGAAAAAGAGTTGTAAGCCACCGAAACTATTTGAACAAGCTCGCACGAAGACCGGCCATGCCACTACGCCCGCCCTTCCTGTTGTACCGGTTTATATCATGAGGTCCATGGCGAAGGACGATTAACGGGTTGTTCCTCGGTCGACCTCTGTCGTCATCAATGGTAAAAGAATTTTATGCTGCTTTTTTATGTTTGTTGTAGTTACGTTCCAAATGGAACGGAGCATGCTTCTGTGAGTCGCACGGAAAATGCCCGGTAAGTCTAAAGCTGACTAGAATTTCAACCCACCATGTCCCATCTCGCAGCCGAAAACCACCCCACCAAGCCCAGGAAATCCTCCTGGGCTTTATGCTTTCACATTTGAATATTTCAACCATAAAGTGATCCATTACAATGTGGGTGCTCGCTCGGTGACCGGGATCAGAGGCTCCCTTGCTGTGTGCTGGCTGACATACGACAACATCAAAAGATAAGTTGGCACTTGGCAGGCAGGCAGCCAGTCGGTGGTACATAACGAGAACGGGAACAAAAAAATGTGACCCGTGTGAACTAGGGAAAGGTCGGAACTCTGGAAACTGGATTAGTAGAGTGTTAGGAGCTGGGAATTGGATACCTGAGGAAATGGTACATAGCTAGAACATATAGAAAATGTGCGTCTGAGTTTCCCGGATTGGTAACGGTAGGGATAAATTTCATCGGGCGTACGGGTTCTAATGGCAGTAATTGGAATATTATTGCTGGTAGAAGAGAGAAATTGATTGGGGATAGAAGTGCTCATTACCATAGCTCAGAAAATGAGTAGGAACTTTCCATCGGAACGATATTATCGAGGGCCTGAACGACAGCCATCGTTCAGTGATTAGAGAAAGTAGTTCAGGATTAATGGATTTCTACAATTTATGGCTTTCTGGAACGCCTACGCAATAAAAATCGATAAGTGTTTCGAGATAAAAAGATTATTTTTGTTTGACAAGTACTGAATTAACTAATCCGTGTTGGTCTTCATCGAGGTTCAGTAGACCCAATTACTTAACACTGCTCGTCACTGGTTCATGCTATGGAATGTAACCCAAAACTACTCGAGGCTTGGACCCCCTCGTGATGCACGTGAAGAAATTTCTCGAAAAAAATTTAATAAAATTAAAAGTTTTCCTTCTTGGCGTAACGTTTCAACTGGGACTAATCTTAAGACCAAGCCAAGTGTAGAATTAGCTTGATTAAAATACACATAAATATAAACCTACTTACTAATTCTACACTTAATCGAGACAGAAGCCTGCTTCTCAGGTTAGTGTTCTATAAGAATTTCCATAGTTTTTAACTTTCTCTGCCAATGACCATTTAGCATGTGTATATCGTGTGCAGACACGAAGATACTCTATGTCCAAGAAAATCAAGGTTATTTATTTACAAAAAGTCCCTGGAACAACCGGGAATCGAACCCGTCACCCTCAGCGTGGTTATGCTGAATACCCAAGCCTTGACAACTTGATAGCCACAGCTGTAAAGGTGGGCCTGGGGGTAGGGTGGGGCTAATTTTAAAAATGTCTCCGGGATATGATTTCCCATGTGGAAAGTGATCCACTAGTCGGAATAAGTGAGCTGTACAAAAATGAGCGATTTCGGTTGACATTAAGGGGTGGCGCAAAGGGTTTAAGTAAAATTTTTACTAGAACAAACCTCCAAAAAAATTCAAAATTAATTTCCAAACATAACATTTCAAGACTAAATCAAGGTTGCGACCATTCATTTGCAAAGATTTACATTCATTTGCTATTATCTCAGTTCAGAAGCATGCTATCGAAAAACAATGTATGGATGAATTTAACCTTGTAATTTTATCTGAAAGTTTGCCGAATAACATTGGGGTCGCACACGCATACCAAAGTCGTGAGCGAGCTGTGAAGGCAACTTTCCACAGCGTGAATGTAATTTACATTCACCGCGTGGAGAGTTGCCTTCACAGCTCGCTCACGACTTTGGTATACGTTTGCGACCCCAATGGTATTCGGCAAACTTTCAGATAAAATTACAAGGTTAAATCCATCCATACATTGTTTTTCGATAGCATGCTTCTGAACTGAGATAATAGCAAATGAATGTAAATTTTTACAAATGAATGGTCGCAACCTTGGACTAAATCGGTGATTTTAGAACCCAATTGGACCAAATTTGTGCTCAAAATTGCGATATCTCCAATGGTTTCCAAGAAATTTGAAAAAAAAAATGTCATATTTTGGTATCTAACCCAAAAAATACCAAAATACGACATATTATTTCAAATATCTCAGAAACCAGTAGAGATATCGCAATTTTGAGCACAAATTTCGTCCAATTGGGTTCTAAAATCACCGATTTAGTCTAGAAATGTTATGTTTGAAAATTAATTTTGAAATTTTTTTTGGAGGTTTGTTCTAGTAAAATTTTACTTAAACTTTTTGCGCCACCCCTAAATGTCAAAAGAAATCGCTCACTTTTGTACAGCTCACTTATTTCGACTAGTGGATCACTTTCCACATGGGAAATCATATCCCGGAGACATTTTTTTAAAATTAGCCCCACCCTAGCCTGGGGGCCTTGAAACCTGTGGATTTTCTCTGGCAAATCGTTCAGCCATTCCATGATGAGTATCTTTGGACTTCTTTTGCAGGTTGTTCGGATTTTTTTTCGGTTTTTTTTTCAGGCAAATTCCTTCGGGAAAATCCATTGGTAATGTTAAGTATTTGGAGTTCATTCAGTAATTATTTTGAGATTCTTGGCAGAAATTTCTTTGAAAAATTCTTCGGAAATTTCTTTAGAATTTTGAGAAATTTTTAGGGTTTTTTGTCAATTTATTTGAAAAGGCTTTTAACAATGCTTTTGTGAATACAAACCACAATCTCTCTTGAGTTTTCAGGAACTCCTGCAAGTTATTTCTTTGAAACTTTCTTCAATTTTCCTTTTTTTTGTCCATTTCTCAAAATTTCAAAACTTCACAATTGTTTTATTTTTTTTAATTTCCATTTGCAGATTTTTTAGCAATATTTTTGACAAATCCTTTGAAACTTCTTCGAAACATTTCCATGGGCGTAGCCAGAGGGGAGGGGGGGAGGGGGGCGTGCTCCCCCCTGGACGCCAAATTTATTTTTTGAAATCGAGCCAACTCAAAGAGAGTTGCAGAAAAAATAACGCAAAATATAAACTATTCTTACAATTAAGGTTTTTAACCACAATTATCAAACATTTTTCACTCGAGAACCACAGGACATTCCGCCAAGTATTTCTCCAAGAGAACCACTTCAATCTTATCATAAAATTTTACCAAATAACAAGCTTGGTTGAATGGCTAAAATTTATGATGTTTATTCATGGAATACAAAAACAGCATGCCAAATTTTCCAGATATACCGGAACCGGTTCTGGTACGACTTTGTAGAACCATATGCTGCTATAGAGTGTACTTATGTGCTACTACAGGAAAGAGTTTCTCCTTCGTGAATTCTTCCATGAGCGATGTCCATTGCTGGGACAATACAAGAGGTTCCAACAGTGATGTTTTTTGGGATTGTTCCAAGAAATGCTTCAAGAATTCATCCCACGATTGCTTCTGATTTTTTTACGAATACTTCTGTAAGGATGCATCGACGAATTTCTCCAGGAATTTTTCCATAGCTTCCTTCAGTGATTCCATCATTGATTGCTTCAGAGATTTTTTCAAGAATTCCTCTCTGAGTTTCACCAGACATTCTTCCGGGAATTTCTCCTAGGATATCTATAGAGGTTCTTCCAGTGATTGTTCTAGTGCTTTTTTCGATAATTCATCCAGGAATTTCTCCAGGGATTCCCGTCAACAGAAATTCTTTTAGATATTTCTGTAAATGTTCCTTGAGAATTTTCACTATATATTCCTTCAAGAATTCCACTAGTGATTGCTCCAATAATTCAATCTGGAATAACTCGAAGTATTTCAGTAGGAATACAAAAAAAAATACCAGAGATTAGCTAAAAAATAATCCAGGAGTTCCTTAAAACATTGTACAAAACATTCTTTTGCGAGCACATCCAAAGGTTCCAACAATAATACGTCCAAAAACTATTGCAGACATGTATTTCATTATTTTTCCTACAGAAATTCTTCCTGGAATTTGTTAAGAAAGCTTTCCTGGTATTTCCTAAGGAATTTCTTATGGGATTTTTTTAGACATTCTTACAAGTTTTTCTTCATGCATTCCTCCAGAGGTTCATCCGACAATTTCTTCTGTGTTTTTTTTTTCAGGAACAACTCCAGGGATTATTTTAAAAATCCCTCCAAGGATTTTCCAGGAACACTATTTTGAATTCCTCTTGGAATTTTCTCTGGCAAACTCCTCCAGGAATTAATCCAGTACTTCCTACAGGGACTGTTCACGGATTCCCTTTCGGGATTCAGAGGATTCCATTTGCAATTTCTCCATGGGATAGGCGTTCCTCTGGTAATTGCTGTAAGGATTCCCCTTAACCCTCTAATACCCAATTTTTTTATTTTGATCTAAATATCATTTTTACCCTTCTTACACCCATAAGAAGGGTATAAATATCGCTCGAAAAACCGACTTTCGATCCGAGGCCCGGAGGGCCGAGTCTAATATACCAATGAACTCAGCTCGACGAACTGAGCAAATGTCTGTATGTGTGTGTGTGTGTGTGTATGTGTGTATGTGTGTGTGTATGTGCGTTACAAAAAAAGTCACGCACGTTTCTCAGCCGTCTGTCAACCGATTTGAGTTCTCTTGGAAGAAAATGAAAGCTACTACATCCTAGTAGAACGCTATTGAATTTTTTTTCGATTGGACGTTTGGTTACTGAGATATCTCTCAAAGAGTACTTATGAGTCATACTTCTAAACTTTTTAAGATTTTTGACCAAGTGTATCATAATAAATATTTCGACCGTTTGTCAATCGATTTGGGTTCTCTTGGCACCAAATGAAAGCTACAGCATCCTAGTAGATCGCCCAGAAATTTTATTTCGATTGGACATTTGGTTACAGAGATATCTTTCGAAGAGTACTTAGGATTTATACAACTAAACTTTTTGAGATTTTTGACCAATTGTATAACAATAAATATCTTAGCCGTCTGTCAACCGATTTCGGTTATCCTGGCACCAAATGAAAGCTACAACACTCTAGTAGAACCCTATACAATTTTATTAGGATTGGACATTTGATTACCGAGATATCTTTCAAAGAGTACTTGGGAGTAATACAGGTTAACTTTTTGAGAGATTTTGGACCAAGGCTACCATAATAAATATCTCAGCCATCTGTCAACCGATTTGGGTTCTCTAAGCACCAAATGAAAGCTACAATATCCTTGTATAAGGCCCTGAAATTTTATTTCGATTCGACATTTGATTACTGAGATATCTAACGAAGAGTATTTCAATAAATTCTTTTTACCCTTCTTACACCCATAAGAAGGGTATAAATATCGCTCGAAAAACCGACTTTCGATCCGAGGCCCGGAGGGCCGAGTCTCATATACCAATGAACTCAGCTCGACGAACTGAGCAAATGTCTGTATGTGTGTGTGTGTGTATGTGTGTATGTGTGTATGTGTGTGTGTGTGTATGTGCGTTACAAAAAAAAGTCACGCACGTTTCTCAGCCGTCTGTCAACCGATTTGAGTTCTCTTGGAAGCAAATGAAAGCTACTACATCCTAGTAGAACGCTATTGAATTTTTTTTCGATTGGACGTTTGGTTACCGAGATATCTCTCGAAGAGTACTTATGAGTCATACTTCTAAACTTTTTAAGATTTTTGACCAAGTGTATCATAATAAATATTTCGACCGTTTGTCAATCGATTTGGGTTCTCTTGGCACCAAATGAAAGCTACAGCATCCTAGTAGATCGCCCAGAAATTTTATTTCGATTGGACATTTGGTTACAGAGATATCTTTCGAAGAGTACTTCGAATTTATACAACTAAACCTTTTGAGATTTTTGACCAAAAGTATCATAATAAATATCTTAGCCGTCTGTCAACCGATTTCGGTTATCCTGGCACCAAATAAAAGCTACAACATTCTAGTAGAACCCTATACATTTTCATTAGGATTGGACATTTGGTTACCGAGATATCTTTCAAAGAGTACTTGGGAGTAATACAGGTTAACTTTTTGAGATTTTTGACCAAGGGTACCATAATAAATATCTCAGCCGTCTGTCAACCGATTTGGGTTCTCTAAGCACCAAATGAAAGCTACAATATGCTTGTATAAGGCCCTGAAATTTTATTTCGATTCGACATTTGATTACTGAGATATCTTACGTAGAGTATTTCAATAAATTATTTTTTTTATTATATTCACTTGTTATCTTGCATTTGTTTTTGACCAGTCTATGGGAAATTATTTTTCAATAAATAATGCTGATCTCATACAAAGTGTATTCTAGCAGGTTATTGTTTTCAACAAAATTATAATTAACAAATTACAAATACACAGGAATTTTATGAAAACTAACAATATGTTAAATGAAAGCTTTAAATTTATATATTGTGGGAAAAATGCAAGAACTGTACAGCCAAAATAACTAGTTAATGCCAAAACTGATTAACTTAGTAGATGTATCATTTTTGTCCTTTCAACACCATAACCATGAATACCAAGTACTTCGGAGTTAATTTATTCGACTGATTATTGTATATTCAGTTCAAAGTTGGATTATCCCGACTGTTTGTGAAACTGTTCAGAACAGTCGTCGAATATCAAGGGGATTCTCGATGTATTCTACAGAAACCAATTGATCAGCAACTTTGTTCAAGCACATCATTATTTCAAACGTACAGGTCTTTAGAATAACAAACATTGGCAATTATCCTGGAAATAATATAAATTGCATTTATTAAACCTCACTTTAAAACATTTAAAACGTTTATTGCGAACAAAAAAATATTTTCATAAATTTGTTGAGTGATAAACATTGCATCTGAACACCCCCCGACTTCCGCGCCAAAAAGCTGGCGGCTTGGCTGCTGGAAACAGCTGACCAAGACGACCGGTTAGCTGTCCTTGTTCCACCAATTGAATGTTTTTGAAAACGCGTTTGCGCGCGAAATTTTTCTCGCTCATTTCTGCTGTCAAATCCGTCACCGACTGTTTCACCGACCGTTTGAAACGCCGACTGTTTCGAACGGTCGTGAACAGTTTGGAACTGGACGGTCAATAAGAGATATTAGACAAAGTGCATCTTGCTGATTTTTTTTATCCATTTGTTAATCGATTCAAGATTATTTGGCAGTTAACAAAATATACAATATTCCAGAATATGAAAGCTATTTTTTTAACATTCCATATAAGATTCTTGGAGGTATCTGGCATTACTGGTAAGTCCATGGTCTATGCTATTTTGGGAAACATTTCACTAGATGTCAAATCCACAATATTTTCTAGAACTTTTGGCCAATCGCACAAAATAAATTTGCTTAATACGCATAATACAACAATATTTTTAATAAGTGTAAGAAGGGTTCTGTTCACCATAGGTGGATTAAATCGGGTTTTTATTATTATATTCACTTGTTATCTTGCATTAGTTTCTCAACAGTCTATGGGAAATTATTTTTCAATAAATTATGCTGATCTCATACAAAGTGTATTCTAGCAGGTTATTGTTTTCAACAAAATTATAATTACCAAATTACAAATACACTGGAATTTTATGAAAACTAACAATATGTTAAATGAAAGCTTTGAATTTATATATTGTGGGAAAAATGCAAGAACCGGACAGCAAAAATAACTAGCTAATGCCAAAACTGATTAACTTAGTAGATACATTATTTTTGTCCTTTTTGCACCATAACCATGAATACCAAGTACTTCGGAGCAAATTTAATCGACTGATTAAGAGATATTAGACAAAGTATATCTCGCTGATTTTCTTATCCATTTGTTAAACGATTCAAGATCTTTTGGCAGTTAACAAAAGATACAATATTCCAGAATATGTAAGCTATTTTTTTAAATTTTACACAAGATTCTAGAAGGTGTCTGGCATTTCTGGTAGTTTAGTCCATGGTCCATGATGCTATTTTGGAAACCAATTCAATAGATGCCAAATCCACAATATTTTCTAGAACTTTTGGTCCATTACACAAAATAAATATGTTAAATACAAATAATACAACAATAGTTTTAAAAAGTGTAAGAAGGGTTCTGTTCACCATAGGTGGATTAAATCGGGTTTTCGTCATCTAAAATCGATTTAAACATGTTTTGGAAGATGATTCTTTTTAGTTCTGGATTTTGTGAATTTTTTTTTATGAATTTTCTAATTTTTATTTTTTGACATCCCTACACTTTTATATTTTTCCTGGAAGCCTATTTGGCGTACCAATTTTTTGAGACGAAAACATTTTGAGATTTTATTATTATTGTTAAATTATATATATATTTTTTTTCTCATGACAAATTTCATTTTCCGTGTAACATTTAGGAAAACAATTTAAGAGTGTATTATCTTGGACTTTGGACCGCTATTTTGGATACTCTGGTGGACTCCAAACAAATTTCCCATACCAAATACACTTATTTTACATAGTTTTAGAGCTCAAAATTCCTCAAAACAGCCACCATCTTCTGTTTACGCGATCAAATTCTTATTTTTCCATTCAACGTTGACCAATCCTGCTATAACTTTACACCTTAGGAATCTGAAATGGTACGATTTGATGAGATCACTGAGATCACTTTAGTTTTGTCTATATTTTGTTCTCATATATGAGAACTTAGACCTATTCGTCACTGTTGTTCATACCTAATGTTTATCAAGCCATTAAACAAAGCCACGATTTGATTTTTCACATGAACGTTGGTTCTGCTACACAACAGCTAGTCTCTAATGTGATCTAAGGCTATTTTCTTGCTAACCGTTCATTAGATTTTCAAAAAATCTGCGATCTGATGTGTCGTATGTATGGGTTTGGTTCATTTTTATACTTGGTAATTTCCGGTGGGATAGCCGGATCTGATTCCATGAGTCATGGACTCTACCGGTTGTCCCAATTATGGTCTAAGAATATTTTATTGCTATTTATTCACCTTTACCTAATCACCACGATTTGATATATCGCATGAATGGGTTTGCTTCACTTTTACTTCTAACCACTTTCGAAGCCACAGCTGAACCCACAACACTACCGGGAATCTAATGTGGTCTGACCCTATTTTTCCATCAGGTTGTCGATAAGTCGTGATCAGTCTTCGTTCTACTGCTCGTGTTGTGTGTAGGTAAGAGGTAACGATAGCGCACGAATGTAACAAAGCCGACTGACACCCGACTGCGGCAACGAAATGAAGGTAGTAAAAAGTGTCGAATGTTTACAAGACTGGTCGTGATTTGATGTACCGCATCCATGGGTTTGGTTAAATTTTACATTTTACTACCCGGATCTGATTCGGGGTAACTACCGGCTGAACCAAATATGGTCTAACATTATTGTCTTGTTAACTGCTCATCGGTTAACCAAAAACGCTGCAAATTGAAGGTGTCACATGCAGGGTTTGACAATTTCGACGGGACTCTCTGAACCACTACCAGTGACGTAAGGCTATTTTCTAGCTAACTGTTCATCAGGTTATCGCAAAAGCCACGATTTAATGTGTCACATGCCTGGATTTGGTTCACTTTCACATTTGGCCTCTTCCGGCCATTCAAAACCGATTCCAAAACACTTGCTGACCGTTCATTAGGTAATCTAAAAAGCCGCTATTTGATGTGACGCACGTACGGGTTTGTTTCTCTTTCAGATTTAACCACTTCGGCGGGAACCCTGGAACGGGTTCCGGAACACTACTGGTTCAGATATTATCTGAGATTTTTTTCCTGCTCATTGTCCATCAGGTCATCGAAAATGCCATGGTTTGATGTGTCGCATGTATGGGTTTGGTTCACTTGTATATTTGGCCACTTCCAGCGGGACGACTAGAACCGGTTCCGGAACACTACCGGTTCAGATATGGTCTGAGATTATTTTCCTGCTCATTGTCCATCAGGTCATCTAAAATGCCGTGGTTTGATGTGTCGCTTGCATGGGTTTGGTACAATTGTATATTTGACCACTTACAGCGGGACGCCCAGAACCGGTTCGGGAACACTATCGGTTCAGATATGGTCTTAGACTATTTTCCTGCTTATCGCTCATCAGGTTATCGAAAATGCCGTGGTTTGATGTGTCTCATGCATGGGTTTGGTTCACTTTGATATTTGCCCCTTCCGGCGGGACACCCGGAACCGGTTCCGGAACACTACCGGTTCAGATATGGTCTTAGACTATTTTTCTGCTTACCGCTCATCAGGTTATCGAAAATGCCGTGGTTTCATGTGTCGCATGCATAGGTTTGATGCATTTTCATATCTGGTCCCTTCCTGGGGTACCGTTCCGGAACACCTAAATGGGCATATCTCCGGAACGGCTGAACCGATCCGAACCATTTTCAATAGGAAACAATGGGACCAGATTCCGCGTCGAATGAACCGTCGGTCATTGAAATCGGATGAGGTTTACTGCCAAAAAGTGATGTGAGTTTTTTTGTACACACACATACACACACACACACATACACACACACACACACACAGACATCACCTCAATTCGTCGAGCTGAGTCGATTGGTATATAAGACTTGACCCCTCCGGAGGCTCTATCAAATTTTCGTTTTTGGAGTGAACATATAGCCTTTCGGTACACCTTGGTGTACGAGAAAGGCAAAAAAGACACGGACAACGTCTTCAGCTTTCAGCTGTACAGACTGTTTTGAACTTAACATTAGACAACGGAAAACGGAGTATGCACCAGTGGAAACGGGGAAGAAACTATTCTCACGAAAAGTTTCAACGCCCGAAGCGGGAATCGGACCCTCACCCCATAGCATGGTGCGATTATAAGCTTGGTGACCCTAACCGCACGGCTACGAGGCTCCACAACATAACATGGGACAATCGGGCGTAGAACGGCAGTATAATAGAATGATGGAGGAAAAATTTAAAGTACGTTAATTGTTGCGATTAAAAACAAAAGAAACAATGACATTCAAAAGGTGATTAAAACATCATTTTTTCAATGATTTAAAAAAAAAATATTACGCTTTAAAAGACACCAAAAACCATAGTAAGATATACAGAACAGCCCTAAATATCCGCCTAAAATATAACAGTTTTGATTGCCCAGGCAAGAAAAAATACAAAAATGCTCAAACTATACCCCGTCTAAAGGCGGGGTTGGGTATTAGAGGGTTAAAACTCATTCAGGGATTCCTTCAGAAATGCCTCTAGAGATTCCTCCAGAAATTCCTCCAGGAGTATTTCTGAGATTTCTCCGTTAATCCCTACAGGCATTTCTCTAGGATATCCTCCAGGGCTTCGTCCAAGAAATTCGGCAGGACTTTACTCGGGAATTACTTTTGTGATTCTTTTTGCAACAACTCATTTTAAAAATTCCTCCAAAGATTCTCCCAGGAACTCTTCTAAGGATTGCTTCAGGAATTCCTTCTTGTATAATTTAGGGAACTCTTCCAGGAATTAATCAGTACTGCCTCAAGGAACTGTTTAGGGATCCCCTTAGGAATTCCATTTGAAATTTCTTTCGGCATTTTTTCTGGAGTTTCTTCAGGAACTCTTCTAAGAATTCCTACAGAATTTCTACAAGAATTCCATCTGCGATTTCTTTAGGAATTATTCCTGGCATTCCTCACTAGACTCATCCACGAAATTATTCATGAACTCTTCTAGGAATTTTTCCAGGGATTTCTTTGGGATTTCTTTAAAATATACTCCAGGAATTCTTCTAGAGATTCTTCCATAAATTCCGCCAGAAATTCATCAAGAGATTTCTCCAAGAGTTCCTGTGGAGATTCCTTCTGTATTTCTCTAGTTACGATATCGTTCTCTCTAGAGATTTTCCTAGGAATTGCTTCAGGGATTTCTCCAGGAAATATTTCAAGCATTTCTTGAAGAATTCCTCCAAGTATTTCTTCTGAAATTTCCCTAAGATTTCCTCCAGGAATTCTTCAAGAGATTTCTTTTGATTTTTTTCTAAGGATATCTCCCAAAACTTCTCCAGGAATTTCTTCAGAATTTCCTACAAGGAATCCTCCAGAAATTTATCTAATATGTATCCTAACAAATTTGTTAGGGGGCATGCCAAAGCCAAACCCCCCCACAACTTCTTCGGGGCGAGGACCTGGGATCAAATTTCACTCCCGACAAACTCGCAAAATGTGAGTTCTTCCTTCGGAAGGGAAGTAAAGCGTGGGTCCCGAGATGAACTAGCCTTAGGGAAAAAATCGTTAATACAGACAAAAAAAACTTTTTCGGTTAAAAAAAATATCGGTCAGTGTCTCTTTAAATTTCCCAACCCCTAGAGACGAACCAGCCAAGGTCTGAAAATCTCTCTATAAAAAAAATGGAAAATAAACACGCAGTTCTCCGCATTAAAAATCGCGTAAAGTGTCATACATAAACTCGTAAAAATGCATTTCCCAAGTTAAATAATCTGATTTTTCAATATCATAAAGATCATCGCTTCTACTTTTTCATATATGACACGCTTTTGATCAATCTTTTTTTATTTAAAGTTCTGAAAAGTTTGCATATCAAAAAAATGTTTTTGCGACAAAGTTTTGATTTTCTATTATTAAGTGGGTATAAACATTTAATATATTGATTACATTAAGTTTGAATATTTTCAACGTGATTTTTTTTATTCTTCAATCACTTAACCTAATTTACAGCTCTTTTGTCCACTAGGACACTGCGTTAACGATTCCAATTGGAAGCTGTACTTACACTTTATACAGCGCCTAAATGTATTCTACTTTATCGAACTGGTTGCCGTTGCGCTGCTTTCACTTTCTACTCTATCATGGTAGAATGATGAGCACAAGGATGTTGATGTGTTGTTCCTTTTTCCAGTCCAATTTGGTGTCCATTATTAGTTAACGTTCGCCGATGTCCAAGTATCCGGATCCATTTGGGCTCAGAAGAAGAGAGTCAGTGTCAGCTGCTCTCAGGGGGAAAGAGCAACTGACGAAAGTGCCGGGGTTGGGATCGAACCCATGACCAGCTGCTTATGAAGCAAACGTGTTATCAATTGCGCAACGGGTCCCGGCAATGTGAATATTGAGAGATAAACTTTTATCTAGCAAGAGTCCCAGATACCTAACTTCGTACGCCCAATTTATTGGAGTTCCCCTAATAGTGACAACATGTCTATTAGAAGGTTTCAAATAAAGAGCTCTTGGTTTACGTGGGAATATTATAAGTTGAGTTTTGGAAGCATTTGGAGAAATCTTCCATTATTGCCAATAACAAGAAAAATATCTGAACTTTTTTTGCAATCTACTACAAATGCCACGCAAACTCCTCCCGTTGGCTGAGATACTTGTGTCATCTGCAAATAACGATTTTTGACATCTTTGAGGCAAAGCAAGTAAGTCGGAGATAAAAATATTATATAATATTGGCTCCATAATGCTACTTTGTGGAACACAAGGATTCTTCAAAGCATTCTAGGGATGATGATGCGTTTTACACTAAGTATAATACAAATAACTTCTATTTACTATGAGTAGACCCTATGCCATCAAACAAATGTTCATAACACATAAAACCCTTGTTGATCACTTGCTCCTATCACCCCACAATTCACAACCCACGCTGTCATAAGACCCATCATAATGACAAATGTCCCTTTTTATTGTATTCATCTATCATCCGAAAGCACTCGTCATACACAATCTGAACACGTCAAAGGTGGTAGACATTGCCTATTCTGAGTGGTCCCCTTATTCTGATATTCATTCACCCAAACAAACTCTAAAGTTGACCCACCTTAACCGTACCTTGTCAATATCATCGTCATCGTGGGAAAAAAACGGATCTTGGAAAGAAACACCCCTGTGTAGACGACCTGCGGCCGCTATGTTTAACACTTGAATGAATTTTCACGGCTTTTCTTATTTTCCCAGTGCCCTAATAAATGTCGTTGCAGCTTCTTAAAACTTCTTACTTCTCACAACTTTCCTATCCACCACCTCTGGGATCAGCGCCCGAAAAGTGCACACCAATGCGAAACTCAAACAATGAAAATATTTCATTTCATCGCATTATTCACGGTCCAAAGAAGCACAACCCCGAAAGCAACGGAAAGGATCACCGTTGCTGTTAATTTAGTCTTTTTTGCGTACAAACGGTGTAACCCTTGTAGCCTAGGTATATCTGTAGCAACCAGTTGGGTAATCGGCACGCTTCTATCGGGACTGGGCACCATTTCCGGACTTTGCGTTAGGTACGTCTTATTTTTGCTTGGAACGAAGAAGGGTCGCCACGCCACCGTATACGACCCAATTCCACAAAGTTGGGAAAACTCGCAGCTAAGTGAGCACTTCTTCGGCGAGGCTTATGTTATTGTTCCTTCCAACGTTGAGTGGCTCATTTGGATATTTCATTGTAAACGGAAATAATGTAAGAAGCCAAATGGGACTCGGTAATTCGGTGGTGTCGAAATGCGCCACATGAAAACCTTATTCTTCTTCGTTACGTCCCAACAGGGACAAAGCCTACTTCTCAGCTTAGTGTATGAGCTTCCTTTGCCAATGACCATTTTGCATGTGCATATTGTGTGGGAGGCACAAAGATATTCTATACCCAAGGAAGTCAAAGAAATTTCCAAAATTCCGACAAATTGCTGGCTCATTTCACGAACCAGCCCGTCACCCTCAGCATGGTCGTACTGAACTCCCACGTCTTTAAAGCTGTGGCTATAGGGTCCCTTATGGGGATTTTTTTTTTCTATTATCTTACAAACTGATACCAAGGTTCTCAGAATTTAATGATTTTTTTTACAGGTAGAGTTTATATCCTTTATGAACAAAAACTAAATTGAAAAAAAACCGATCCTAGTTTTCCGGAAAACTCCAGTGGATGATTTTCCACATACACCATCTACTGTAAAATCATAATTCAAGAACGAAGCATCGTAGACACTTTTTTTATGGAATCATAAGCAAATTTTCTCAGCAATTGAAACAAAAATACAAAATGAAAAATGTTTTCTACAAAATTTTCCACTGTTGAGAAGAATCCTACTGAAAGACGGAAAAAATTCTCATAAAAAAAGGACATTTCATACGCTATATTCTGTGAAATTTTCAAGATGTGGTTTTACTCCGTTCCTGATTTATGACCAATTTTGTGGAAACTGTCAGAATTTTGTTGAAGTTGAGAAAAAAAAAATCAATAGTAATACTTTATTTGCTACCATCGAACAGGTGATAAACTATTTGAAAAATGTGAATTCTTATACATTGTGATTATTATTCGCTTCCTAAGATCCTTGATTTGGCCATTCGCTAAAGCATACATATAGTAATAAAGAAACACAGGATGAAAAAAGCCTCAAAGATATTGATAAAAATTCGTTTGGAGCTTTTCAATAAAATATCCATTTAGGGGCCCGTATGAAGTTGATCAACTGATTTACTTCTCTTCCAGATCAGCCTAGATAGTTGTGTAGTGTCGGTAGCGGTTAGTTCGACTGGCTAAGAATAGCACTACGGACCGCCTGCACCTGTTCCAGTGGTAAGAGTCCACTTATCAGGTGACCCCTAAGTCATGGTGCTATGCGACTTTATGCTTACAGTTCCTAGGAATGAATGGTCTATCAAAAAAACTATTCGCAAACCACGGAGCCTGTGGAGTACCAGGGCACCTTCCGCAGTATTTTGACCTTACTGTGCTAACCGGAGCATTAGTGCGGTGGAACTTGTGGTTCTCCGAGACAATCAGGTACCCTTCTTTAGTCTCAAACGTGAAGCTGAATAAAGGCGGGATTATGAAGATGTCATTGATTAGTATAAATTTTCACCCACATGGTTTCGTGTCATGCGATTTACACAGTGTATTCCGCATTTCCTCGCCATTGGCGTTTTCCAATCGATATCAACATGGTTTTATTTCTGCTATTCTTTTTGTGCTGTGATTGTAAAGAGTTTAACCTTGCCTAGCTTGGGTAGTGGCTACGGTTAGGATAACTCAGACGCATAAATGAACAGCAACGATAAATCTTTGCAGACTTATGCAATATGGTACAGCCTATGAACCTTACTTTCGTAAGTGGAATTTCTATACAGTAGTCGTTCGGTCGGTGCAAACGGTTTAACTTCAATGCTTTTTAACTGCAAGTCCAGTAAGTGCAACAAATTTACAGTTATCGCACCGCTATCCTCACGTGTTGTGCGCCAAGTTGGCCCAAATAAACAACCGAATGAATTTTTCGTTCACTTAAGGTCAATTGATGGGTTGTTGACGGCTATCTGACGTTGCAGTTATCGAAATTTGTTCGCTAACTGAAACGTAAACATGTTGCAGTTATCGAACGTCTACTGCATAGGAAACCTTGTGAAACCGGTGTTTGCTTCTTTCAGTAACAAGAAATGGCAAACTCGCGTGTCATGCCCCGAGCCTGTGTGCCTGTTAACCACGCAATCGTTGCTACACCACTAGCGTACGCAGGGGTTCTTGCTTAGGGGAGGCACTACAATGATGGTGTAATATATAATCATGGTGTAAAATAGAATCATGGTGTAACACACAATATGAATTCCCAAGAAAGGGCTTAAACATGCTGTGGTGCGGACATCGCCATGTACTTCATATTGGGATCCTGGAGAAGGCTTCGCATGGTGATGATTTCAAGGCAATGTGAAACTTTAATATGAAGTCATTATCTCGATTTATAAACGTATCAAATACAATGGAAAATATCCAGAAAATTGTCATTTATAAAAAAAATAATGTCGTTGAGAAAGAATATCAATCTTGGACAATAAGTGATTCTAGAATTGAAGAAGACTCCATATATTGAGTCAGAATTCCCAGATAGAAAATTTCGACCGGAATCCTTGTTGCAATCTACAGAGATTCCTCCAAGGATTCGTGCATGAGTTCCTCCAGGAATTGCTCCAGAAATTTTTCCACAAATTCCTCCAGAAATTCCTCCAAGATGCCTCCAGGGATTTCTCTCAGGGATTCCTCTATGGATTCCTCCGGAAAATTCTGAAGGACTTTCTCCCGGAACTCTTTCTGGAATTCATCCAGGAATTCGTCGAGGAATTCCTTCAGGATATTCTCCACGAATTCCTCCATGAAAATTTCCAGGTTTTTTTTTTTGCAGGAATTTCTGTAGGATTTTTTCCAGGGGTTCATAAAAGAATTTCTTCAAAAAAAAAATTCCTCCAGAAATTCCTCGGGGAGTTCCTTCAGACACTCCTCCAGAAATTTCTCGACGAAGCCTCATATATTTCTCCAGAAGTTTCTGAAATAATTCCTCCAGTGAATAATCCAGGATTTTTTCCAGGAATTCCTTCAGAATTACCTCCAGGAAATTTCTTTTAAGAAAAATCCTCTAGGAATGTCTACCAGAATTCCCCCCAATATTTCCTCTAGGAATTACTATACGGATTCCTTCAGAAATTGCTAAAGAAATTTCTCACGGGTGTCTCCTGAAAATTATCCAGCAAATCCTCAAGGAGTTTCTTTGGGAATTCCTCCAGGATTTCATCCATGAATTTCATCAGAAAATCTTTCTAAAATTCCTCCAAAATTCTTTCAGAAATTTCTCGATGAACAACGCCAGAAATTCCTCCAGAATTTCTCACGGAATTTCTCAGTGGAATTTCTCACGGATGTCTTCACAAAATGATACAGGAAATTCTCAAGGAATTTCTTCAGGAATTCCTTCAGGGATTCATCCATGAATTTCTTCAGAAATTCCTTCTAAAATTCCTCCACAAATCCCCCCACAAATTCTTTCGTAAATTTCTCGAGGAAGTACGCCAGAAGTTCCATCGGGAATTCCTCCAGAAATTACTCCAGGGATTCCTCCAGAAAATCCTCAAGGAACTTCTGCCAGAATTCCTCCAGAGAAACCTAAGGGAATGTCTCCCGGAACTCTTCCTGGAATTCCGCGAGGAATTCCTCCAGGGAATCCTGCACGGATTCCTCCAGGCTTTTCTCCAGGAGTTTCCCAGGAATTTCTTCAGGAATTCCTCCAGGGATTAATTAATGAATTTCTTCAGACATTCCTCCAAAAATTCCTCCAGAAATTCCGCCAGGAATTCATTCAGAAATTCCTCGAGGAGTTCCTTCAGACATTCCTCCAGAAATTTCTCCAGGAATTCCATCACAAATTCCGCGAGTAGTTTCTCCAGACATTCCTCCAGAAATTTCACCTGTAAAAACTCCAAGAATTCTTCCAGAGATCTCTCCTGAAATTTCTTCTAGGAAAAATCCTTTCGGTATGTATGTTATCAGGTATCAGAAGGCCGGCTCCAGAGGCACGTTATCCTCCATTTGGGACATTTGTGCCATCGCCATACATATGAGCCTATTTCATCATTTACCTGAGGGAGAATGGGACAAGGGATGGGAATTGGGAAAGGGAAAGGTGATGAAATAGGAAGGGGTGCCCTAGAAGAGGGAATGAACGCATAAGCGCAACGAGAGTTAATCAGTGCCCTGAAAAGGACACTGTAAAACGCATAAGCGTAAAAAGAGCCTATAGCTCATTGGAGGTAGCTTGCGACGTCATGCGACATTCAATATGACATAGAAAGGCACGTCATCAAAAGCATCCTCAATATTCAAGAAATCACCCAAGCAAAAACTACGTTTGAGCGAGTGCTTTCTTGAAAACGTATACAACTTTATGTAAAGGAGTCACTGTGGACATCCCAAATTGGGAGACATGTGAGTTCACATGAACAGGCATGTTAGCCAGACGAACATCACAGATGTGATAATCGACAATCAAAGTTTGCGAAGGAACACTCCAAAGTGCAAAAAGGTCAAATGGAGAGTCCTCATCTGACACATGCCAATCAGTCAACTCATGACAAATTCTGCTCATGCATAGTTGGGTTGGGTGCAATTCTATGTTAAGTTAACCATGAACTGTACTACCTATGTATTCCATCAAACTGAAGCATCTCAAATCAATGTTTGAGCTACTTCAGATGCCAAATATCAGCGAAAAGATGCTGAAAACAAGAGCTTGCTTGAAGGCATCCATAAGGAAAGGTTGAAACATACTGTTAACGTTATTCTAAAATAGAGCATGCTCGAGGCACGACAGTTCATCTATAATGAAAAAAGCAAAGCTGGGTTCACAAGGTAACCTAAGTAGACAGAAGTTACCCTACGAAAATGAACTTTTTGAAGTAGATCCACTTGGGCTACATACGCTTTTTACGCTGAAAATTGATCTGAGGTTTCCTTGCCGTAGCCACCACCCAAACTAGACAGGATAACGCACTTCACAATCACAGCACAAACAGGAAACATCAACGACGAACCAAATCGTGGTCAATTGAAAAACGCCAATGGCGAAAACGCATTAGGCGAACCCATATAGGCAGTAATGTAAGCTAATTAACAACATTTGAATAACCCCGCCCTTATTTAGCCTCAAATTTGAGACTTAAGAAGGGCAACTGATTATCTCGGAGAAACGCAAGGTCCACTGCACCATTGCTCCGGTTAGCGCAGTAAGGGTGTAATACTGTGGAGGACGCCCTAATTCTCCACAGGCTCCGTTTGTGGTTAGGTTTTTATTAGACCCCCCTAACCATTCATTCTTTGGCACGGTAAGCATAAAGCCGCATAACACCATGAATTAGGGGTCACCTGTTTAGTGGACTCTTACCACTGGATCAGGCGGTCCGTAGTGTTATTCTTAGCCAATTGAGACAACCGCTACCGACACTACACAGCTATCTAGGCTGATCGGGAAAAGAAGTTAACGAACCCGAACAGCCGGCAAATTCCTCCAGAAATTTCACCTGTAAAAACTCCAAGAATTCTTCCAGAGATCTCTCCTGAAATTTCTTCTAGGAAAAATCCTTTCGGTATGTCTGTTAGAATCCTCCCCAATATTTCCTCCAGAGATTCCTCCACGGATTCCTCCATAAAATCCTAAAGAATTTTCTCTAGGAATTCCTCCTGGAATTCCTCGAGAAGTTCCTCCAAGGATTCCTCCAGGAAATTCTCAAGGAATTTCTTCAGAAATTCCTCCAGGGATTCATACATGAATTTCTTCAGAAATTCCTTAAAAATTCCCCCAGGAAATTCTCTACGAATTCTTTCAGAATTTTGTCGAGGAAGAACTCCTGAAATATCTCCAGCAATTCCTCCATCAATTCCTCCACGGATTAGTCCAGAAAATTCTCTAGGAATTTCTGCCTCTGGATCCGATCTACTGATACCTGATATCTGATTGCCTCTGGAGCAATCACAGTAGATTCAGGAAGAATTTATGGATAAACTCCTGTAGAAGTCTCATCAAAAGTACTGGGTAAAACAGGAGCACATAATCCGAGAAAGGATTTACGGTGCTATTTATGCAGGTATTCCTGGGGGAATCCTAGTAGAAATAACATTGTACTGTAGTTTTTTTTTAAGGTTAACATTCGTCAAATTTAAACTTCAATTTTGTACGCTATACGGAAGCAAAACATACGTTATATCGAACTCGCTACAGTCGAGAGTACGCTATGGTGAGGGTAAGTAATAACGAAGATTATCTGTATTTCATAAATATGTTGGTGAAATTATGGCGCTATAATCTAATGCTGTAAATATGAAAGGTACACAAACATGGAAATTATTACATAATTACAATGCAAACAAAATCATAAATCATTAACAGCTAGAACATCAACAAAACGAATAATTCCATCAACCATCGACGCTGGATGTTTATTTGCCCATTCTGACCCCCAGTACAGGGCATCAGCAGCGTTCCAAAAAATGGGCATCGCTATGAGCCTTCCAAAAATAAAATGTGCGAAAATCCCCGTCATGTTCGTGTCAGTGAATAATTTTCCCACAATCAACCGCCAACTGCTGCTCTAGCCAGCCTCTAGGTAGGTACGTTGGTACGCGAATCCATTTCTACCTCGCTGCCCAGGTGGTGTATTTTCGCGAAAAGCTGTTATTTTTTTCCTTTTTTTTCGACAAGCTTGGTTGCTAAGCTGTCCCACATAAGGTAGGTAATATGTACAACATGCACTCGCGACAACTTCCGTGACGACCAGCAACGACCCGGCGGCGGGTGAAGAAGCTTTTTTCGCTATGATTAATTAAACTTCTGAATTAATCTTCTCTTACGCTACCCCTCAGATACCACCATGTCGCGAAGGGTCGTTCTGCCAGGTAATGCAACAGTGAAAATTTCATGCAGCTAAGTATAGTAATTCCGGCAGCCCAGACTGCAGACAAACAATTCCGACAAGGTACAACGGTGGCGGTACATGCAAAGTAATTTTATTCTTAGAAAAAAGGATGTGTACATATTTTCCGTTAATTTTATCCTGGCGGTTTATTATAGAAGCCGGTTAGCCTCTGCCTGCAGCCATGTGCAAGGTAAAATTATCTCGCTCCTAGACCGACAAGTTCAAGTTATTTTAACGTGGGCCGACAACCACTCGCGAAAGGGAAATGAACTCTAAATTATAATCAGAACCACGTGAATAAAGCTCCCCGCGAAGGGCTCCCGAAAATTGTTCCCACGCGAGCAGTAACATCGCGTGTAATTGTTTAAATAAATAACTAACTGTAGGCAATTCGGGCGCCATGCCCTCAGGGCGAGTTTGATTGCTGCTTGGAACGAAAGCTTTGACTTCTGGCTCTGGGTGATTGGCGGAGCACTCAGCAACCCCACTCTTCTAGGATCGCGAATGTGAATTTTTTGCGGTTTTTATTTCCATTCACAAGCAGGGGGTGTGAGTTGATGAAAATAACATATTTGTTATCGCATTACCCGAGCAAAGGCGGATAACAAAATGATAGCAAGTTCTGTTACCTCGTTATCATTCGTTTGATTATTGAGAATGTTATGATTTAGGCTGATAACAGATAACTATAGAGTGAAGCACGTGCCTACGAGGAAATCATAGCAAAATGTTAACTAATTTTGATATTTTCAATAACAAAGTTGATACTAATAGAAGAACAAAGCATACAATAAACAGAAGGAAGATAAAAGAAGAATATAAATAAAAGCTCAAACAAAAAGATAGAAAACAGAAAATAGAAGATAGGTGATAAAATACAAAGTGTGAAAACTAGAAAATAGAAGATAGAAGATAGAAGATAGAAGATAGAAGATAGAAGATAGAAGATAGAAGATAGAAGATAGAAGATAGAAGATAGAAGATAGAAGATAGAAGATAGAAGATAGAAGATAGAAGATAGAAGATAGAAGATAGAAGATAGAAGATAGAAGATAGAAGATAGAAGATAGAAGATAGAAGATAGAAGATAGAAGATAGAAGATAGAAGATAGAAGATAGAAGATAGAAGATAGAAGATAGAAGATAGAAGATAGAAGATAGAAGATAGAAGATAGAAGATAGAAGATAGAAGATAGAAGATAGAAGATAGAAGATAGAAGATAGAAGATAGAAGATAGAAGATAGAAGATAGAATATAGAAGATAGAAGATAGAAGATAGAAGATAGAAGATAGAAGATAGAAGATAGAAGATAGAAGATAGAAGATAGAATATAGAAGATAGAATATAGAAGATAGAAGATAGAAGATAGAAGATAGAAGATAGAAGATAGAAGATAGAAGATAGAAGATAGAAGATAGAAGATAGAAGATAGAAGATAGAAGATAGAAGATAGAAGATAGAAGATAGAAGATAGAAGATAGAAGATAGAAGATAGAAGATAGAAGATAGAAGATAGAAGATAGAAGATAGAAGATAGAAGATAGAAGATAGAAGATAGAAGATAGAAGATAGAAGATAGAAGATAGAAGATAGAAGATAGAAGATAGAAGATAGAAGATAGAAGATAGAAGATAGAAGATAGAAGATAGAAGATAGAAGATAGAAGATAGAAGATAGAAGATAGAAGATAGAAGATAGAAGATAGAAGATAGAAGATAGAAGATAGAAGATAGAAGATAGAAGATAGAAGATAGAAGATAGAAGATAGAAGATAGAAGATAGAAGATAGAAGATAGAAGATAGAAGATAGAAGATAGAAGATAGAAGATAGAAGATAGAAGATAGAAGATAGAAGATAGAAGATAGAAGATAGAAGATAGAAGATAGAAGATAGAAGATAGAAGATAGAAGATAGAAGATAGAAGATAGAAGATAGAAGATAGAAGATAGAAGATAGAAGATAGAAGATAGAAGATAGAAGATAGAAGATAGAAGATAGAAGATAGAAGATAGAAGATAGAAGATAGAAGATAGAAGATAGAAGATAGAAGATAGAAGATAGAAGATAGAAGATAGAAGATAGAAGATAGAAGATAGAAGATAGAAGATAGAAGATAGAAGATAGAAGATAGAAGATAGAAGATAGAAGATAGAAGATAGAAGATAGAAGATAGAAGATAGAAGATAGAAGATAGAAGATAGAAGATAGAAGATAGAAGATAGAAGATAGAAGATAGAAGATAGAAGATAGAAGATAGAAGATAGAAGATAGAAGATAGAAGATAGAAGATAGAAGATAGAAGATAGAAGATAGAAGATAGAAGATAGAAGATAGAAGATAGAAGATAGAAGATAGAAGATAGAAGATAGAAGATAGAAGATAGAAGATAGAAGATAGAAGATAGAAGATAGAAGATAGAAGATAGAAGATAGAAGATAGAAGATAGAAGATAGAAGATAGAAGATAGAAGATAGAAGATAGAAGATAGAAGATAGAAGATAGAAGATAGAAGATAGAAGATAGAAGATAGAAGATAGAAGATAGAAGATAGAAGATAGAAGATAGAAGATAGAAGATAGAAGATAGAAGATAGAAGATAGAAGATAGAAGATAGAAGATAGAAGATAGAAGATAGAAGATAGAAGATAGAAGATAGAAGATAGAAGATAGAAGATAGAAGATAGAAGATAGAAGATAGAAGATAGAAGATAGAAGATAGAAGATAGAAGATAGAAGATAGAAGATAGAAGATAGAAGATAGAAGATAGAAGATAGAAGATAGAAGATAGAAGATAGAAGATAGAAGATAGAAGATAGAAGATAGAAGATAGAAGATAGAAGATAGAAGATAGAAGATAGAAGATAGAAGATAGAAGATAGAAGATAGAAGATAGAAGATAGAAGATAGAAGATAGAAGATAGAAGATAGAAGATAGAAGATAGAAGATAGAAGATAGAAGATAGAAGATAGAAGATAGAAGATAGAAGATAGAAGATAGAAGATAGAAGATAGAAGATAGAAGATAGAAGATAGAAGATAGAAGATAGAAGATAGAAGATAGAAGATAGAAGATAGAAGATAGAAGATAGAAGATAGAAGATAGAAGATAGAAGATAGAAGATAGAAGATAGAAGATAGAAGATAGAAGATAGAAGATAGAAGATAGAAGATAGAAGATAGAAGATAGAAGATAGAAGATAGAAGATAGAAGATAGAAGATAGAAGATAGAAGATAGAAGATAGAAGATAGAAGATAGAAGATAGAAGATAGAAGATAGAAGATAGAAGATAGAAGATAGAAGATAGAAGATAGAAGATAGAAGATAGAAGATAGAAGATAGAAGATAGAAGATAGAAGATAGAAGATAGAAGATAGAAGATAGAAGATAGAAGATAGAAGATAGAAGATAGAAGATAGAAGATAGAAGATAGAAGATAGAAGATAGAAGATAGAAGATAGAAGATAGAAGATAGAAGATAGAAGATAGAAGATAGAAGATAGAAGATAGAAGATAGAAGATAGAAGATAGAAGATAGAAGATAGAAGATAGAAGATAGAAGATAGAAGATAGAAGATAGAAGATAGAAGATAGAAGATAGAAGATAGAAGATAGAAGATAGAAGATAGAAGATAGAAGATAGAAGATAGAAGATAGAAGATAGAAGATAGAAGATAGAAGATAGAAGATAGAAGATAGAAGATAGAAGATAGAAGATAGAAGATAGAAGATAGAAGATAGAAGATAGAAGATAGAAGATAGAAGATAGAAGATAGAAGATAGAAGATAGAAGATAGAAGATAGAAGATAGAAGATAGAAGATAGAAGATAGAAGATAGAAGATAGAAGATAGAAGATAGAAGATAGAAGATAGAAGATAGAAGATAGAAGATAGAAGATAGAAGATAGAAGATAGAAGATAGAAGATAGAAGATAGAAGATAGAAGATAGAAGATAGAAGATAAAGGATAAACTATAGAATAGTATGAGTAATAAAATCATATCACTATGAAGCATGATATTTTCCGTTGTTCTGTTGTTATCAATATGTTACAACACTGAACTTAATCTCGTACAATAAATTTATCGTTGTGATTCTAGTACCCGGTTATGTGTGGTGGCAATAAAGAGGTGGTATTTACGCTCGATGAGATTTTTAATTTCCGCCACAAAGGACGGTCGTTGCGTGCCTGCGGTTCGCACGCTGATATGGTAAACATGGCGCAAGGGAGTGGGTGGCAGCCAGCACCTTCACCGCGTGCGAAAGGTCAGGAAGAGAGCAAACAAATCAATTCCAGGCAACCAAAAATGGGTTACCGTGTGCTTGGTGAATCTATTAACGTGCGAATTCCGCAGATTGAATTACATTCATTAGGCCGTCAATATTGTAGGTTGGTTTGTGCGGTGGAACGTGGATTTCCCCAGCAGGTAAATGATTGAGTAAATACCGTTACGCTGTGTTGGTTGATGGGTCCACAAATGATGTTGACTATCGGTTCCTCCCTACAAACATTAATGACCCCGCGTGAGTAAATAAACCGTTTGATTCTGAAACCGAACGCGGGCGATAGACTTCAATAGCTTATGTTGGGACAAGGAGAGCCATCTAACTGTGAGAATGACAACCATCAGGATAACAAACTTCCATTGCGCATGTGCGGTAAAGAAAGCTTCAGGAAGCTCCTGTAACAGGATAAAATATATATGTTTATATTTCTCCCAAATACCTATGTCCTGAAACGAAGCTTTAGGTAACGCGCAGAAACTTTCGTGCATAACGTTTTTAAATGATACGTTCATGTGCATGTGGAATATAAATCAAGGTACATATTTTGACCTCAACTGTAAGGAATACTGAAGACGACTTTACTTGGCTCGAATGAATATCTTATATTTCAGGATTTACAACTCACTAGCTGTCCCGGCAAACGTCGTAGGGTAAATCGGGGTAATTTGACCACCCTAAGGAAAAGTCAACAAAAGATGCAGAAAGCAAGGTTTAAACTTCCGCACATCGTATGACCATAATGATTTTGATAATACTAAACTACAGGGGATGGCCAAAATGTTTGGGATAGGCAACTTTTTTTCTCCCACAAAAAAAAATCAACATGCTGTAACTTTTCATAGAGTGCATCAAAAAATCTCAAATTTTGACTGTTTGTCAACCTATTATATGTGCATCATTGGTACAAATTTGGGCTCGATTGATTAATATTTCGCGAAGTTAGAACCGTTCGGGTAAAACACTATTTTTTAGACAACTCATTTTTGAACTGTCATATCTCGGAAACCAGTGAACCGAATTGAATGAATTTTTTAACGTTTATCGACAATATATTGATACTTAATACGACGTTATAAAATGTTATATTTTCTCACGGCGAATTAAGTTATACCGGGTTGAAATTTTTACCCATATAGAGGAAAAAAAGTCAAATTTACAATACCACACAAAAATTATTAAATGTGTTCTTCCTTCAATCTAAATGGGCTCTAATATATCTGATTAGAGATAATTTGAGAACAGAAGTGGAAAATCTTTGGATATCAACACTAAAATTTATTGACATTGATGTGAAAAAATTACATATTTTCGAGAAAAATCCAAAAAGTGTCAATCCATGATAACTTTTTTCAATGTTCAAAAAGTACCTATGTTTTAATAGTTTGTGAAGCATTTACATATTGTTAGTGTACGTTCAAAATTTCATTCAATTCGGTTCACTGGTTTCCGAGATATGACAGCTCAAAAATGAGTTGTCTTAAAAATAGTGTTTTACCCGAACGGTTCTAACTTTGCGAAAGATTTATCAATCGAGCCCAAATTTGTACCAATGATGCACATATAATAGGTTGACAAACAGTCAAAATTAGAGATGTTTTGATGCGCTCTATAAAAAGTTATAGCATGTTGAACTTTTTTGTGAGAGAAAAAAAGTTGCCTATCTCAAACATTTTGGCCATCCCCTGTATATTGATGTGAAAATTTTAGTTAAATTGTGTTCAAATGTCAAAGAAAGATTTTTGGAAAAAGCTGTGTTTTTGGGTCGATTTTAAACCGACGGGGTAATATGAGCACCCGATTTTTGATGAAGAATTCATCCCACATAATGAAACACAAACTTGATATGCGTCATTGTGCATCAAATCCTATAGTATCAAGTTGAAATATATAAAAAACAAAAAAGGATAAAAGCTATCTAAGGTATTTAAACAAGATGAGCCACTAGCCTCTGCCCAGCAACTCCTATCTCTACCTCCACGCGGTACCAGCTGGAAACTATGAGCAACCTTAGGGAAGATCGGGTAACCAACCCCGGTGGGAACTTTGGTCGTAGGCTGACAGGGAAGGGGGGGTTTGCTTCGGCAAACCTGAGCGTCTGTTCTCCAGGAGGAGCGGCTCACAACAGCAGCGTCTGATCCCCATGTTAGGGGCGGCTGATCTGCGTCCGAGTGCCAGGGAAGGACTAAGCTCAACTGTGCACTATGGTCCTCCGGAAGTAGGGGGTTGGTGTCAGGCCCTACGGGCCAGCCGTAAAATCATTGTAACGGAAAATCAGCAACAGAATAATACGAACCGAGACCAACGGCAACGACCCCAGCGAACAAAAAGGACTTGCGATTGGAAACTCGGTATGTGGAACTGCCGATCTCTCAACTTCATTGGGAGCACCCGCATACTCGCCGATCTACTGAAGGACCGCGGGTTCGGCATCGTAGCGCTGCAGAAGGTGTGTTGGACAGGATCCATGGTGCGAACGTTTAGAGATAATCATACCATCTACCAGAGCTGCGGCAACACACGCGAGCTGGGAACAGCTTTCATAGCGCCCACCAGCAGACGAACGAAAACGGCCTATGACTCATTGATTTCGCCGCCTCCAAAAATATGGCCATACGTAGTATTTTTTCCCAACACAGCCTCCCTTATCGTTACACCTGGAAATCACCACAGCAGACGGAATCTCAAACCGACCACGTTCTGATTGACGGACGAAACTTCTCCGACATTATCGACGTCAGGACCTATCGTGGCGCCAACATCGACTCCGACCACTATCTGGTGATGGTCAAACTGCGCCCAAAACTCTCCGTCATCAACAATGTACGGTACCGGCGACCGCCACGGTACAACCTAGAGCGACTGAAGCAACCGGATGTCGCCTCAGCATACGCGCAGAATCTCGAAGCCGCGTTGCCAGACGAGGGCGAGCTCGATAAGGCCCCTCTAGAGGACTGCTGGAGTACAGTGAAAGCAGCCATCAACGACGCAGCCGAGAGCACCATCGGGTACGTGGAACGGAATCGACGGAACGAATGGTTCGACGAAGAGTGCAGAACGGTTTTGGAGGAGAAGAACGCAACGAGAGCGGTAATGCTGCAGCAAGGGACTCGACAGATCGTGGAACGTTACAAACAGAGGCGGAAACAGCAGACCCGCCTCTTTCGGGAGAAAAAGCGTCGCCTGGAAGAAGCGGAGTGTGAAGAAATGGAACTGCTGTGCCGTTCCCAAGAAACACGGAAGTTCTACCAGAAGCTGAACGCATCCCACAACGGCTTCGTGCCGTCAGCCGAAATATGCAGGGATAAAGACGGAGGCCTCTTGACGGACGGACGTGAGGTGATCGAAAGGTGGAAGCAGCACTTCGATCAGCACCTGAACGGCGTGGAGAACGTAGGCACGGGAGCCCACGGCAACGGAAGGAACGACGACGCCAGTGCAGCGGAGGACGGAAATGAACCAACACCCACGCTGAGGGAAGTTAAGGATGCTATTCGCCAGCTCAAAACCAACAAAGCACCTGGTAAGGATGGTATCGAAGCTGAACTCATCAAGATGGGCCCAGAAAAGTTGGCCACCTGTCTGCATCGGCTGATAGTCAGGATCTGGGAAACCGAACAGCTACCGGAGGAGTGGAAGGAAGGGGTAATCTGCCCCATTCACAAGAAAGGCGACCATTTGGAATGTGAGAACTTCAGGGCGATCACTATTTTGAATGCTGCCTACAAAGTGCTATCCCAGATCATCTTCCGTCGTCTGTCACCTAAAACGAATGAGTTCGTGGGAAGTTATCAAGCCGGCTTCATCGACGGCCGGTCGACAACGGATCAGATCTTTACCGTACGGCAAATCCTCCAGAAATGCCGTGAATTCCAGGTCCCAACGCATCACCTGTTCATCGACTCCAAAGCGGCATACGACAGTATCGACCGCGCAGAGCTATGGAGAATCATGGACGAAAACGGCTTTCCTGAGAAGCTGACTAGACTAATTAAATCAACGATGAACGGTGTGCAAAACTGCGTAAAGGTTTCGGGTGAGCTATCCAGTTCATTTGAATCTCGCCGGGGACTGAGACAAGGTGACGGACTCTCATGCCTACTCTTCAACATCGCTCTGGAAGGTGTGATACGACGAGCCGGGCTCAACAGCCGGGGAACGATTTTCACAAAATCCGGGCAATTTGTGTGCTTTGCGGACGACATGGACATTATTGCCAGAACATTTGGAACGGTGGCAGAGCTGTACACCCGCCTGAAACGCGAAGCAGCAAAGGTCGGACTGGTGGTGAATGCCTCAAGAACAAAGTACATGCTGGTAGGCGGAACCGAACACGACCAGATCCGTCTGGGTAGTAATGTTACGATAGACGGGGATACTTTCGAGGTGGTGGAGAAATTCGTCTACCTCGGATCCTTATTGACGGCTGACAACAATGTGAGCCGTGAAATTCGAAGGCGCATCATCAGTGGAAGTCGGGCCTACTACTGGCTCCAGAAGAAACTGCGGTCGAAAAAGATTCACCCACGCACCAAATGCACCATGTACAAAACACTAATAAGACCGGTGATCCTCTACGGGCACGAGACATGGACCATGCTCGAGGAGGACTTGCAAGCACTCGGAGTTTTCGAGCGACGCTAAGGACGATCTTCGGCGGTGTGCAGGAGAACGGTGTGTGGTGGAGAAGAATGAATCACGAGCTCGCTGCACTTTACGGCGAACCCAGCATCCAGAAGGTGGCCAAAGCCGGAAGGATACGGTGAGCAGGGCATGTTGCAAGAATGCCGGACAACAACCCTGCAAAGCTGGTGTTTGCAACGGATCCGGTTGGCACAAGAAGGCGTGGAGCGCAGAGAGCACGATGGGCGGACCAGGTGGAACGTGACTTGGCGAGCATCCCGATCAGAAAGGCATAACAAAAATCTAACAAAATTATATCAGCGGTTGATAGATATATCAACATTTATTATATTTAGATATATTTGACAAAAATGATTTGAAAACCTTATTTAATTATATCAGAATTATAACAAGGTCAATTATAATACAAAAAAATGATTTTGATCATCTTTATATGAACATTATAACAAACTCAGTTATAGTTTTAAAAATGCAGTTTATGTCAAATTTATATTTAACAGGTGGTGTTTGGTACGCAATTATGCCGCTGTTTGGTGCTACTGTGCTTGTAAAATACAGGATTTTTGACAAGTTCGAAACATGATCCAGACCTTTAAGAAAATTCAGGTTATTCATTAAATTTATTTATTGACATACGTGTATTTCATGATTATCCCTTATTGGAAGTTCAAAATCGATTTTTTGATTATCTGCGCACCTTGGCTAAAGATTGTCTCGAGTGGAATTCAAAACAATAGATGCGCGGGTGTTTAGTGTTCAGTATTGTGGTGTTCTTTGCTGTGCATGCATCACTCCTGTAAGGGGTGAGTATGGCAGCATAATCGATCGCGTTCGCTACCCGAGCAGAGCCTAACAACAAAATGATAGCAAATCGAAAACTCGATTTGTATGCAGCAAATTGATATCACATTTTGATATCAGATTGTCTTGATTAAATTTGATTACAAATTTAGATTTCGTTTTGCTGTCACTTCAAACTATTATAAAAAAAAAGTTGTTAAGGTATTTCAAAACTTCTTAGCCAACCTTGTATAACAACTCTAATAATATACTATTAGTGTAATTATCTTATGACATTTGGAATTCCATCAATCGAAAAACCTCTATATTTAACGATTTTACCATTTTTTCTTACTGATAGCAAAAACAGTTATCAATTTGCTATCACTGATAGCAGGATTTGTTTTCAACTTGCTGTAACGGGAACATTTTTCTGCTTTTATTTTTGATGTTTTAACCGTTAAAACGACCAAAACGACAACAACCTGAGTTATCATAATTTGCAATATCACAACATCAAAATTTGATTTCAATTTGCTGTCAGACTTTGCTCGGGTATTGTCTCGTTTGAAAATCAAAACAATAGATGTGCGGGTGTTTAGTATTCAGTATTGTGTTGTTCTTTGCTGAGTATTGTGTTGTTCTTTACAGAGAAGAACATTAATCAAGACAATTAGATGATTGGCATTGAACCACAAAAACCCTACAACAATTGATGAGATCTTTCCAATATTTTTTATTTATAAATTATTTTACTTCAGTATATTTACTTTATAACTGCATATAAGTTGAAAATTCGCTATTTTCAACATCCTTTCATCTATTGGAAGATGCTTCAGTTCTGGGCTCTTTCTAAGTTGATGAAGGGATTTATAAATGCTTGCAAGGACTTGGCCAGGTGTGTGGAGCTGAGTGAATCTATGACATTGTAGATAGGATTGTGCGATATTTGCCAGAAAACCATTCGCCAGAATGCCTCCTCCTCTCTCCTCTTCTTGGCGTAACGTCCTCACTGGGACAAAGCCTGCTTCTCAGCTTAGTGTTCTATGAGCACTTCCACAGTTATTAACTGAGAGCTTCCTCTGCCAATGATCATTTTGCATGTGCATATCGTGTGGCAGGCACGAAGATACTCTATGCCCAAGGAAGTCAAGGAAATTTCCTTTACGAAAAGATCCCAGAATGTCATTGGCCAGAAAGACATTTGCCAGAAAATACCATTTCCCAGAAAACCGTTTGCCAGAATATACCATTCCCCAGAAAGTACCATTTCCCAGAAATTTTCCATAGTTCTCAATCCAGAAGTGTTCCCAATTTAATGATAATTTAAAAAAAAATCTTATTGAAAAATAAATCGTGTTTTTTATTTGTTTGGGATCGATTAGCCCACAATAACGATTGTAAAAATGTAAAATTTAATTTTTGTTCAGATTTATATGCCAAAGTTAAATAAATTATCGGAACTGAAGTAAGAGCAAACAAGAAATGATTTTAGAGTAACTTTTAAAGAAAAGCCTATAGTTTGAAGAAGGGCAAATGACTCTGAAACAAAACAATACAATCAATCTTTTATGTTACTGTTATGGTACTGTTATGTCATTCAAATATTTTATTGCGCACAACAGCTTATTTTTTCAATTAGAACATTTCCACAAATTTGTCTTGTGGACAAGTTAATCATGATGTGGATCCAATTGATCAAATATTATTTTGACGGAATTTGGCCAATACTCATCAAAGATTTTCCTTTCTTCAACACATAGGATGTTCTTCCCAGCTTTTACTGATATGGAACTTTTGGCTTTACTTATATTTTTCAAAGATTCCCTGCTTTCAATTGTAAGTAATTTTTAAGCTTATTTTTGACAATAACCATAACATGATCTCCTTAAATAATATTTTTTGTGCCAAACAGAAAAATTACCCGGAATTGTTGATCACACACTTAAGTCAATCGAATACCATAAACAAAAATCTTTTGGAAGCAACAAGTAAAATACACAGAAATAATAACTCAAGTGACGGTGTCACCTATACCATTAGCCTGACTGTCACTGCCCGAAAGCCATTACCATTAGGCCGAATATCACTTGATCAAATGCTATAAAAAAGCTTGTTCTTGAGGAAATTAATTCTAATAATTCCAGCAGTTTTTTCCTTCTTTTGATCATCTGCTGTTCTTTCTGGATGAACTTCTTAGTTTATTTGCGCCATTTCTAACCAATATATTCCCTTATCACGGTAATTGTAATATGTGAGCTTAACATATATGGGCTTTGGTATTATGACTAATGGCGCTCCGGCTACTGTTGTAGAATCTTTATATCAATGGTGTTAGGGCATTCGACTGAAGGCCGTTGGGTCGAATGTCATTTGGTCAAAAAGTTATTTTGCCGAATTGCCATATTTTTTTCGTTTTCTCCTTTTATGCTGTTAAACTAATTGTTGAAGTTGGAGTTACTGTATTTTAACCATGAATTTTTCCATCTTTCATATATAGGAACAATAAACAAGTCTAAGATCTGTTATTTTTTTCAATAATTAAACTATTAGTTCCGCAATACCAGTATTGCTTTATGGTTCTAACATAATCAACAATTTATGCCAAAAACTAGTCTTACAATGAAACTAGAAAGAACAGCCTGTGTTTAGAAGAAGGAAAAATTCACTATTTGAACTAGCCAAGTAACCACATTGCTCAAGTCTTATTGCATGCAGATATACAGTGTATTTAGAACAATTTTTACTTTACATGAATATTTAAAGTTGATTTAAAGTGGAAATGGCAATTATGCGACTGAACTAAGATTATACCAGTATTATCTTAATTTGATTTTATAATTGACCATTTCCACTTTAAATCAACCTTAAAGCACCATGGTTACTTGAGGAGAGATTAGTTTAGTTGTATAAAAATAGTTTTTTTTTTTGCATCGAAACCGTTGATGTTCAACTAGTGAATTTTGCCTTCTTTTAAACATAGGCTGTTCTTCTCAGTTAGTAAGACTAGATTTTGACATTAATTGTTGAATGTGGTAAAACAATACGGAAATATTAATATTGTAGAAGTATCAGCTAATTATTGGAAAATCGAACAAATTTAAGAAACCGTTCCGATTCCTGTTTCATAATCACTGAATAGCGATTCGTGATCACCATTCTATCCATTGACCAGTCGGCCTAATGTATTTTGGTCAGCAGTATTTTCACCATACCAGATGTTTGTATATGCACTTATAGCCTAGTTACATCGTAGTCTCGAGCTTAGTATCATACAGGCGTATCTGTAATGATCGATTTCTCTTCATCGATTTTCTCTTTGCTTAATAACTACTGGTGAATCATTTTCAGTTGTTTTCGTTGTTCTAGCCAGTCGTTCTTTGTCGAAACAAACAAGAAATCTTCCTAGCAGTGAATATCAAATTAAAAGATTGAAACTGACATTTTTTTATGTTAATGGACTGAAATTAATTCTTAGGAAAGAAGAAAATTTCTATTTGCCCGAAAGTACCATTTGCCAGAATGTACCAATCCCCAGAATTTAATATTTAATATTAAATTCTGGGGATTGGTACATTCTGGCAAATGGTACTTTCGGGCAAATAGTATTCTGGCAAATGGTACCTTCTGGAAAATGGTTTTCTGGCGTTTGTCATTCTAGCGAATGGTTTTCTGGCGAACGGTTTTCTGGCAAATATCGCACAATCTGTAGATAGTATAGCGACATCAGCAATGTCAATGGAAATATTCAACTTTGCAACTCCATCCAAGATTTGTGCAAGTATTCATGCTATGCTATGCTATGCTATCTGCGCACCTTGGCTAAAACTGTTTTTGCATCCGCGAGTGGGAGTTATCACGTATAAGCCGCCTTGTACAAATCAAACGGGCGCAATATTTCCGCGATAAACTGCGGCTGGTTAACGTTGAACAATTCGTCATTGAAGTGTAGAATTAGCTTTGAGTTAAAATACACATTAATAAAAACAAAAAAAAAATAGCAATTTAAATCATCGTCATCATTAAACATTTGAAAGCAGTTTTTTCGATCAAAACAAAAGTCTTTGCCATGAAAATATATTCACTGTATTCCGCATGAGAAATAGAATGCAGTGAATAAGTTAAAGAAAAATCCCCTCGGACGCCGACGCCACATGTAACCTGCAAGCTGAGACCGGGACCATCACCTACACGGGCGTGCTGACGTAAGCACTCGTGCGACTTGCGCCACCGCCGACGACGGACGGTGACGGACCGTTTGCACCTAACCAGCTGACAGGGCACATCGAAGACTTGGACTTCGACTACCACCTGATCGTGGAATTTGCTGACACAGGAATAATGGAGCGTTAGGTAGGTTTCATTAAATTCAGACAGAGAAATAAAGGCAGTCTTGTTTGTGAACCCTTTTTAAAAACATCTTCTTTGTCAGGAAGAACTTCAGTGGCGCAGTCGGTAGGATCCGCGAGTTTTAGTGACCGAGTTCGGAAAAGTTTCCCTTGGCGAACGAACATCGCCAAGTTGCAGCTCGATTCGGAAAACTCCTTCGGATCTTGTGAAGTGAACGGACCTTGTGAAGTGAACGGGGAATCAACCCAAATCATCATCAAAAAAAATAGTAAGGTAAGTGATTTGAATGCGAAGAAATATTGAAAATCTTATTATAGCAATTAAAATTTTGAGTGAAATTTTTACAGTAAATTTAGTGAAAAGCTTAGTGACAAACATTTTTTGCGAAAGTGAAAATCTTATCAATAATAGCAATTAAGAGAAGTGAAATTGTGGTTAATTACGTACTTACACTAAACCGTTTAGTGAAGATTTTTCAGTGAGAAGAAAGGTAGAAAAAAAAAAAAATATGAACACACGTAGCAAAATGCCGAACATTGAGGAGGAGCAATTTATTCTCGCCAATGAGAAAACAGATTCTTCTCGGGACATCGAGGAACGGCTTGCTCGCCAAAGCGAGGGACCCTTTTCTCGTTCCACCACGACTGAGCCCATTCAAAGGGTGGACCGTGATGAGACGATCGCCGCACTTGAGCGAGAGATGGCCCGCATCTCTGCACAATTGAGCCGTCTCAGCGCGAATTTATCTGACGACACCGCTAGCAATGGCAACATCGCTCACAGAAATTATTCGGCTGAGGAAGAAGCTCTAAGGAGTCTACAGACCCCTTCTAGTTTGAGGGATCTTACCACATTCGATGGTAACCCCTTAAAGTTGAACCAATTCATCAAAGCCGTTGATCGTATCATGCCTTTGATGGAGAAGGTAAAAAATTCCCCTACTTTTGACGTGTGGATGCAATCCATACGGGCGAAAATTGTGGGAGAAGCAGATACCGTGTTAGAAATGTACGGTACTGATATTGAGTGGGATGAGATTAAAAATAATCTCATAACCCATTACAGCGACAAGAGGGACGAGGTGTCGCTCACAATGGACTTGTTCCACACAAAACAAACGGGATCAGTTCAAGAATTTTATGAACGGATCACGCACATCGTATCACTTCTTGTAAATCAATTAATGATTAATGAGAGCGATACAATCATAAGAAATTCGAAAAGAAAAGTCTACCAAGAGCAAGGACTGAAAGTTTTCCTCGCCGGGCTGTTACCGCCCGCATTGGGATCAAACATCAGGTCCCAAAATCCAACGTCATTGAAAGATGCTCTCAGACGTTGTCTTGTTGAGGACAATATAGCATATTTGCAACGTTCAGCTAGAGCGTTGCCGTGCAATGTAACAAACATAAGCACGTCTTCTAAACCACCAAACACACCAAACATACCACCAAACCATACATCTTATCAGATGCGACCTCCTGGTTTTTTCAACAAACCCGGGATGTACTCGAGGCCCACCTTCAATAAATTCCAAAATCAAAAACCCCACACGGTCCCTTTCTCGAGAATACCTCCACCACCACAACAGTCTCAGCTGCAGAAGCCATACCAGAACTTCCACAACCGACCAGGCCCTTCCCAGTTTAGAAGAGCACAGTCAGAACGTATGCACATGCCCAACTTCCAGATGGAAGAAATCGCAGATGGCTATGAAGCAAGCGAAGCTTACTGGCCTGATGATTATTATTTACAAAATGAATATTTTACAAACAACAACTACGGAGATATGGGTAATGCTCCTGCGTGGGCATACGATGACCCCCATCAAGTGTCGGGAGAAATGCAGCATGAAGCAGAATCAAATTTGCATGCTCATAATAGGGCAGACCCTAAGTCAGATACTCCAGATGAGCTAAATTTTCATCTTGCGGAGCAATCAAAGATGAAAAAGTAAATAATTTCTTGCCCTACGTAAAAATCCATACCAACAAAGGTCCATTAAAGTTTTTAATAGATACTGGTGCAAATCGGAACTACATAAGTCCTAAGCACGTCAACTGGGATAGATGTAGAGACACGCATCCAGTAAAAATAAAAAATGTTAACGGTGACCATATCGCTACCAAATTCGTAGAATTCAATCCTTTCTATCAAATACATGGCTCGAGTAAACAAGAGTTCCTAGTATTTGATTTTCATGAGTTTTTTGACGGTCTCATCGGCTATAATACTTTACGTTCTTCGAAAGCCGATATTTTAACGGCTGATAACTTGTTGAAATTTCCAAATGGAACCATCCAGATGTATAGAAAATACCCAAATTCTACTACTATCCGGTTAAACTGTCATGAAACTAAAGTTATTAGCTTGCCTACCGATGTTACTGAAGGAGAATTTTATTTCGAAAATGACATTCCATTATCTCCTCAGATAAATATTCATGCAGGCTTATACAGCTGTACTGAAAACCGTGTTTTCGTTACGGTAACTAATGTTTCCGACGAGCAGGCAAAAGTAGTGATTAGGGATCCATTGACAGTAGAGATAAATAATTTTACTACAGATGAACCAGTACCTGTAGAAAATTTTAGGGATCCCACAACACGAGTTTTTGACCAACTCAGATTAGATCATCTCAATCGTGAGGAAAAAACCAATCTTCTGAAGTTAATAGCTGACTATGAACACATTTTCCATGTGGAAGGTCAACAATTGACATTCACTAATGCTGTCAAGCATAGAATCAACACTAAGGACGATGTCCCCATCCATGTGAAATCTTACCGCTACCCCTTCTCTCATAGAGAAGAGGTACAACGACAGATTTCAAAAATGCTTGACCAAGGCATAATAAGGCCTTCAAATAGTCCATGGACATCCCCTGTGTGGATTGTCCCAAAAAAATTAGATGCAACGGGACAGAAGAAATGGCGGTTAGTCATTGACTACCGTAAATTGAATGAGAAAACGATCGACGATCGTTATCCCATTCCCAATATAACGGACATTCTTGACAAGCTAGGACGTTGTATGTATTTTACAACCCTAGACTTGGCATCAGGCTTCCACCAAATAGAGGTCGACAGCCGCGATATCGCAAAAACCGCTTTCAATGTAGAAAACGGTCATTACGAATTTCTGAGGATGCCTTTTGGCCTCAAAAACGCTCCATCGACGTTCCAACGCGTCATGGATAATGTTCTAAGAGAACACATTGGTGTCAGATGCCTAGTCTATATGGATGACATCATCGTATTCTCTACAAGTTTAAAGGAACACCTCGATAATTTGAGGAAAATCTTTGAAACTTTACGAAAATATAACATGAAAATTCAGCTCGATAAAAGCGAATTCCTTAAGAAGGAAGTTGCTTTTCTCGGCCATATAGTAACCCGAGACGGAGTGCAACCAAATCCAGATAAGATCGAAACTATCCGGAAATGGCCCATTCCCACTGACGAAAAGCAATTGAGAGGCTTTCTCGGAATCCTTGGTTACTATCGCAAATTCATCAAAGACTTTGCGAAAATAGCCAAACCCTTAACACAAGCTCTACGGAAGGGTGAGAAAATCATTCATAATAAAGAGTTCGTCGAAGCATTTGAACGATGCAGAAACATTCTCACATCGAGTGACATTCTCCAATACCCGGAATTTGATAAACCCTTTGTTTTAACGACAGACGCATCAAATTACGCCGTAGGTGCCGTACTGTCACAAGGCAAAATTGGCAGCGACAAGCCAATTGCCTTCGCGTCACGAACCCTCAATAAGTCGGAAGAAAATTATTCCGCTATTGAGAAGGAGTTGTTGGCAATCGTGTGGGCGTGCAAATACTTTAGACCGTACCTTTACGGACGGAAATTCACGCTGTACACTGACCATAAACCATTAACACATGGTTCAAATCTAAAAGATACCAAGAGCAGGCCGTTCAGAAAAGTGCCACTAAGCGCTTCCGGCTACCATGGTAGGTACTTACGAACAGTAGCCGTCGTCCGTTAAAAACTGCTCCAGTAAGCAACGCACCACGGCCATTGCTACCGGTGTACCGGACACCACCTTTTTCATTTATGTACGATGAGGAGACAGTTCCTACAGGGCTACCGCTCCTAGTGAAGGCTTTAGGCATTGTACTGTACGGTAAATTTTAACCCTGTATTATCCAGTGTTTTTTTGTTGGGCTATCTTACAAAAAAATCCCCCTATCCATGGATCGCATCATCGACCAAAGGTGGCCCAGTTCTCACATCCTACCCAATAACCAATATTCTCCCCGTGATGTTCGTGGAGACGCAGAGTGCTTGATCGGCACCGTTGTTGATCAAAGATATATACGCTGCTAAACTTGCACTTTGAAAATAAGTAGAGTGTCCCAGCTCTAGTCCATTTTAATACCATATCAGATTAATCGCCTAGGAGCAACCATTGACATGTGCAGTCAGTCCTAACGAACTGTTAGGGGCTGTCCATAAACCACGTGGTCATGAGGGGGGTGGGGGGGGGGGTACGGCCAATGACCGTTTTGTATGGACAAATAAAAATTTTTGTATGGACAAATGACCACGCGGGGGGGGGGGGGGGGTTTGAAAAGTCCCAAAAAAATGACCACGTGGTTTATGGACAGCCCCTTATTTGGGACCTGAACGCATAACTGGATATTACAGGGTTAACACTCAGGATGCATCGTACATACAGGCCTTTCCGGTGCGCGTATAGTGGTTTCTGCTTTTAGTGGTGTTGCGTGTACGTACACGCTGCATTACACGAACACTACCTGAGTTACTGGTTGAAAATAGTAAACAAAAATCAGCTGTTCCCGGCAAAATCAAATGGGCATATTTTCAATCAGTAGATTTGCATTAGTGTTCGTGACGCTGCGCTGCGAAACCACTATTACCCTAGAAAGGCGCCAGTGGCAATTGTTACCATCACACTGCTTTTGCAATAAATGAAGTCCGGACACGATCCGTAATTCAACACTCGCACTATTGACGACTCTGCACCGTCGCGTCGTATGGTATTAATAGAGCCCTCTAGGCTAGGGAACCACCTTGCACCATCGAGCATTACTTTACTTACGTTGAATGCCAGCAGCAGCGTCCATTGAGGAAAACTATGGGACATAAATCGTTCCATCGCATCGACCTACACAGTACAGTAGAGTTGTTTGTTTGCCGCTCCATCTCGCACCGATCTTTATTTGTAACGCGGAATTAATTTTCATTACATATAGGACGGGGAAAATTTGTTGTTCCGTTTCAAAGCTATTTTCGTCGCCGGAATAAACAGCTTCGCTCTGGCTGGAAACGAGTCAGCATTTGTACTTGCAGAATTGCTTGAACTATTGAATCTTTGTTTCTTTCTCAGAACTATAAAGCAAAGATTGTCACTCTGAACTAAAACAAGTAAGAAAATGAAATCAATATTTCTGTATAAGCTCTAAGAAACGTAAGAAAAATGAAACTTTCAAAAGATCCAGAAAATACATCTGCTTGGCTTGACTAGCTTATTTTCAAACTTGTTTTCGATACAATCCTCAATACAGCATGCACGCACCAAAACAGCTGATGCAGTGATTCAGCTAAGTCAATCTCTAACCTAAACCTCGATTGCAAAATCACCAATGCACTTGGCATTGGTTGGCATTGGCTCAAACACCGTAAAGCAACCCCTCAACTTGCTCTTTACTCTGTGACACAAACCAACTGTTGCGGTAGGATAGCACCTAAAGCGTCTCGTCAACTTCGATTCAACGGAGGACTATTTATACAGTGCATTATTGCTTTTTGCTTTGCTTTATAGATTACTGTGCAAATGTTCAATCGTCTAAAATATTTGTTCACATGTCAAACACCAAAGAAAGTAGCAAGTAAACAAACCGATTATTCCATGCACCACCCAGAAAGTGTAACCGACGCTTAAAATTTCTAGCAGCGAAACGAACCAATGTATGCAGAAACTGGTGGGAACATATTGTGGTGTGACAAAAAATTTCTGCAGGGGATCGAATACGGTGCAAAAAAAGCAATATTAGGGAGATTTTCAGCCCGAGGCTGGTTCATCTCCATATACAGTGCATCGAACAATTGTTCGTACAGCATTTTTTTTGTGAAAAGAATTCTTCATTCAGATGTTTAAAACTTTTGTATACGTCAATCAACAACGCTGAAATTTTAACCAATCATGAATCATATATTAATGCTCCATTGGTAAAATTTTGAGCGAGATCGAATAAGTATTCTGAAAGTTATAGAGCTTTTAGTAAAACATATAAGATTTTTGAACACATTTTTAAAACTTTATATTTTAAAATGTACTCGATGAAACTTTTTGATTTTTTTTTGTGTTACAGCTTAAATCTAAGGCTTTCGTATGCAGCTACGTTTGAGGTTTTATATTCTCTACAAAAAGTATGAAAAATTTGCAAATGATTAGAGTATTATTTGGAAATGTATCATATTTTGATCAATAAAAGTGCCAAGTGTTTTCAACTTTTTTAAACTCTCTTGCTAGGGTTAGTGCATATTTATGCTATATGCTTGAGTTAGTGCATATTTACATGAGATATCATGTAAAATTACGTTACGGTCGTGTAAATTTCCGCTGATAGTCGCGAAACGGGTTGGTGTCAATAATGGTTTACGCGATGGTTGGCGGAAATTTACACGATGCTAATGTAATTTTACATTATATCTCATGTAAAAGTGCACTAACTCTACCCGAGTAGAGGAAAAGAGCTCTACTCGGGTAGAGTTAGTTAGGTAGGTAGAGCATATTTTGATATGGAGATCAAAAAGTGATATGCGTTTGATTGACATAAGAGATAAAAGATCTAAAAATAAAATCAAAAATTTACTCCTGGAACATCATCATCAAATCATATTTAGATTTTGTAAGATCTAACCAATAGCAGCGAGCTATTCGTATGATCTTGAAATATCAAATTTTGATATTGTTCAGATGTTCCAGGAACATTTTTCAGATGTTATTTTCAGATCCTTTATCTCTTATATCAATCAAACCAATATCATGTTTTGATCGTCAGTATTTTACCTCTACCCGGGTAGCATTCCCTTTATGTGCATGATTTCTCGCTGAATTTTAATGACATATTTTTTCTGTGTAGGAAAGCAGGCCTTTCCTGGCAGATTTACGTGAAGTAAAACAGCCTATTACGATGAGAAATTGCAAAAATAAAATTATAAAAAAAGTTGTTTGTAAAGAAAATGATTGTATTCTTCCTGTGCAAAGTTGTTCCCATACTGTCTGAGATATCCTATGAACAAAGTTCATGCTCACATTCCCCCATGCAGTTATGTCTGAAAACATGTAAAACGTTCTGAAACGTCTTAAAACGCCAATTGTTGCACACCTCATAAGAATAACATGGAATGTGCAACAATAGGCGAGTTTTTAGCCGTGCAACAATTGGAAAATTACCCTGATTATTATCAACTAAATGTGCATTGGAAACTAGCACCGACACATGACGTGACGAACTTTTCTATATTTGTTAGATAAATACAGATAAAAACCAGAACAGAATTTTATACATCCTTTAGCATTAATTATTATGATAAAACGGAACGAGCTCACCAATAAACATCATTCGAAGTGTCCAGTGCGTATGTGCTGCAACATCTTCCACTAACTGGCCTCTTCTCCGAAATCACACTGAACCGCTACAACTACACACGGGTACGACGATGTGCACTGTCAAATAGACTACGACAACGACGCGCTGTTTTTAATCTTCATTGAAACACAATGCTACCAAACTGAACTTCTCTGAACTTGTAAGTTCCGACAAAGTCCCAAGTAGCGTCTAAAGCAGCTTTAAAGTTTCGCGAAGTTCAGATAAAGTTCCGAATGGAACTTTCTGGCTGCTTAAGAGGCTAATAACAGTGTGTGGATTTTTATCGCGAACCACTGAATGGTCCATGCTCAGCAAGTGGTACATTCGCGAATGTAACATTTCATGAACCAACATGCTCGGGAACGCTCCCCGAAATGCTGTTCATTCTCTTGCCCGGTTCGATACGAGAGCGCAATCAAGAGAGAAGATGCTCGATGACGCTAATGAAAGCGATGCATTCGGTAAGAATATTTTATTGCCATAATTCTTATTTTATTGTGACTACACAACCTGCAACGTCATGAATACAGTTAAATTAAATAGTATTTCACGTTTTTAAAGCGAAAACGCATTAAATACTGATGAAAATAACGATTATTCACAGTTGCCCCAAGCCAACGATGAGCGATCATCGGTAAGTGTTACACTCAGCGATGCCCGCTCATCGCCGCAGCTTGTTTATATCGGAGTATCCTCTTTGTGTTCCTTCGTGAACCATGCGACTCGACGAGAGAACATACACCGCTTGGTAATTGAAACAGAACCAACAGAAGGGAAGAAAAACTGCCGAGTGGTTCACTGATCACTTTTTCGTCCAAACACTGCCTGTGACCGAAGTTCCAGCAAGGCTCATCGTTAGCCTGTCAAGCAGCCAGAAAGTTCCATTTGGAACTATATCTGAACTTTGTGGAACTTTAAAGCTGCTTTAGACGCTACTTGGGACTTTGTCGGAACTTATAAGTTCAGAGAAGTTCAGTTTGGTAGCATTGTGTTTCAATGAAGATTAAAAACAGCGCGTCGTTGTCGTAGTCTATTTATAGTGCATTTTGTCATGGGAAGCGGAACTTTCGGTTACTTGGGTGTTCTCTGTGACTGAAACCCTCTAAACCCCTTCAAAATCCCCTTAAATTCAATGAGTCGCAACAAAAATTCTCAGTAAACCATCGTTGGCTTCCCTCAAACTCTACTGCAGCTCTCTAAAACCTCTTGGGAGCCCTTGAAACTTCTCGAAACTCCTCAATTAAACTACTCTCTTCCCTCATGATACACCCATAGAATACTCTTAGATTCTGCAGAAACCCTTTAACCCTCAAAAAATCCCGTAAAATGCCTTGAAAACCCTCAGAAGGCTTCTTTTAAACTCTACGCAAGCTCCCAAAAGTTCCCTGAGACCCCCTGAGCCTACCAAAACGCCTTTAAATGCCCTGAACCCTCATGAAATTCTCATAGACTTCCCTCAATCCTTCTGAACCTCTCGAGAGGTATTTTTAAGTTTTTTGAAGGTACGTTACTTAAGTGACTAGAATTAATCTGGTCGCAAACGGTTGCAGCTGAATTTGCCAGCAAATCATTTTTTGAGATTATTGGTAAAGTTTTATAGAAGAGTGTTCGAAGGGATCGGAAGGGGAAACATTTTTTTCCAGCTTGGTGAAAGTTTTTAGTTTTTTTTATACTTTGTGGTTAAAGCGTCTAAATCAGTCACACTTATTCAAATAAAATGATAACGAATGGCATCTGAATTTGTGATTAGCATCGATTTCAACTATACAGTCAGGTTTTTTTACGCGGTTTTTTGAATTAACGCGGTTTTTTTCACGCGGATTTTTGAATTAACGCGGTTTTCATTTACGTGGATTTTTAATTTTAGGCCGGAAGTTTTCCAAGCATTATTATAGAATTTTTCTACATATTTCTGTAGTTTTGGTGCTTAACAGCATTAAAAGGGTAGAATATGATGCAGAGTAATTTTCTGGATATCTAAGGACATCCAAACTGTTCTTGAGTTTAGATAATAAAGTCTACGTCTGTAACGGTAACTTCTTGCATTAAACAAAGCAACGATTTGTAATCTATTATGCCCAGTAAGTCTTTTGAAAGTTCAATAGACAGTTTCAGATCAGTCGGGATATCCTAGGTCATCCAAACTGTTCTGGAGTTTAGATCCCATATTCTACAGGTGCAGCGGTAACTTCTTGCATTATACAAAGCAACGATTTGTAATCTATTAGGCCCAGTAAGTCTTTTGAAAGTTCAATAGACAGTTTTAGATCAGTCAGGATAACCTAGGTCATCCAAACTGTTCTGGAGTTTAGATCCTAAAGTCTACGGGTGTACCGGTTACTTCATTCATAATACAAAGCTACGACTTGTAATCTTTCATGACTTACTGAACATCTCAAAGTTTAATAGACAGCATCAGATCTGTTGAGATGTCTAAGGACATCCAAACCGTTCTTGAGATTACATGAACTTTTTTCATTGTACAAATCTACGATTTATATTCTATTATGTCCAGAGATTATTATTATATCTATTATTGTATCTATCAGATAATTATGTCTATTATGTCCATTTCTGGCTGTTCAATTGGTTGATTTGAAATTTTTTTAAACTATTTTGGAATAATTATTGATTTAAACCCTGTCTAATTAAGTATAGTTACTATTTTTAGCTTGAGAAACTACTGTCATAACCATAGACTTTGAAAACTGAGTTCCAGAGCACTTAAGATTACCTGGAATATCCCAAAATTTTCTAAGAATACTTTGTGACCTTTAACTATCACCCCTCGAGCAATCGCACTGTTGTATTCTGTACAACACGTTGAAATAATCGTGTTCAGCATTAGCGTGGTGCTGACGGTGGTGGGCAACCGCGCGAGTTACGGAAGGTTAAGTGAACATGATTTACTGCCTGTACTTCGACACTTACGCGACAACTGTGAGATGGAGTTTTAACAACGAACCGGTTTGAACCAGTGTTGCAAAACTTCATCTCATTCATTTGAACACTAACTAACAAATCTTTTTAGTCATCTTTCCTTCTATTCATGTTCAAAACGATTTCATTCAATCAGAGCACCTATCAAATGAGAAGCGAATCCTTGTCAATAGAATACATTGTCACTCGAATGAGTAGCTGGGCACGAAACACGAGAAAACCCTGCAAAATTCCGCCAGACTGAAAAAATATCGAATGTCGGGTCAAAGTCGGGTCAATTTTTATCGAATGTTGGGCCACTGTTGGACCAACATCGAACAAGTATTGGGTCCATGTTGGGTTTGGTGGCCAAAATAAAAATAGGTGAATGATAAGTTGATGTCGGGTTTGACGTCATCAATGATGGTAAAAGCATAGACTTAATACCTTTAAACCTTTAAACAATAGCTTGGCAGTTTGTGTAACTTGTAGACATTTTGAGTGACAGGCAAAAATCTTAAAATATTGTCTTAAAATAATTCGTTGTGTTCATTTTTTAATATAAAATCGAGAAGGAAATTATTGAGTTAAACGTTATAAAACATGGTTTTCATTTACGCGGATTTTTGAATTAACGCGGTTTATTTTTACGCGGATTTTTGAATTAACGCGGTTTATTTTACGCGGATGTATCCCCCGCGTAAAAAAAAACCTGACTGTATAAGAATAAAACACAATCAACCAAATACATACACGTCACATGGTTGAGACTTTTTAATAGAGTAATGAATGCATACGACCATCGTGTGTGGTTGGCATGGTGGTGTGGATAGAGTGCGCGTGCCACGGTTGTTTTTAGTAATGTTCTAGGTTCGAATCCCGTCGCGGGCACAATTTTTGTTATAACCTGCTTTGAAAAAATTTTCGTGAGAATTGGGTGAATGAAAATTTAACAGAACGAATAGAAATAATCCGCAGATGTTGAAGCGATTTTCAATTATCATGAATCGCTGCTCTCGAAAGAAGTGATGGAGGAGAAAAGTGTTCCTCAAACAAAATAGTGAAAATAAGCTCTTCCGCCGCCGTGAGGATAGCATATTTTGCTTGCACAGTTGTAGTACAACACAATATCACCCTGATACGCGTTCCTCTGTAAGTAAGTACACGCATTAGAGGCGAGTTGAAGAGCGCACACGAAAACAACAGTGTACAGTCACTCATTGTCTCATCACAGCCACTCTGGTACAGACCACTATTGCAATATAATGCTGTAGCTGTTTACCTACAAATGGCTTTACCGGATACCCAAACTCACACAACGATAGCTGGTCGGTCTATGACGCAGAATCGACTCACAGTTTGGCTTTTATACACATTAAGCAACACGATATTCACAAGCGTTGATAGCCGCGTGGGTTGGGCACGAGTTCAGTGATCTCGACGTTCATGGATCAATTCCAGTCTGCATCATTTTGTAATTTTTTTTTTCGCTCTTTTCATAAGTTTATCTTATGTAATTAGGTTATAATAAGCATGTTCAATTTACATAAGGTATTCTTATGGCATCCATACTTTACAGTTATGGCTAAATTTCATCAGGTATTTTGATGAATTTTGGTAGTTTACTTCGCTGAGTGTAGGGGAGACAAATTTGGGCATGATTGGTTTAGCCCACGTTTTGCGCATCGCGATTGAAGTTTGTATGGGATTTTAGATGGGAAATCATACTTTTTTGTATTTTTCTTGATTGTTGCTCAAAACAGTCATATACCATATAACCACTAACGGTAATGTATAGCCCAGGATGTGTAGAAAATCTTTGTCGAACACCGCAAAGCGATCCGATGCATGTGGGAAAAGATACACTCTTCGAAAGTTAGGCCAAAAATTGAGATGTTATTATTGATGTTATTCCTTCACATGTTAAATGATAAGCACACTCAGGCGATCAGTAGGTTATAACACAGAAAACAGATGTTTATGCTAGTACAAATTTTCCGCAGAATCCTGTGTAAATGTTCAAAACGATATACGTTGGCTCACTACCGCCATCTACTCAACTTATTGCGACATTACATCTAACTTGAATGCAAGAATAGTTCAAAGTTCCAGTTTTATTCAAGATCGAATACAATCTTGAATGTAAAATTGCGTAGTGCATGCAATCTTGAAAGCGATCACTGCGCCATCTCTAAATGATTGCCACATGAGTTTCAGCTGCTCGTTACATACAAAATGGCTGTTAAGCATTTTTACACACATTGCCAATATAAGCATAAACGTCTGTTATCTGTGGTTATAACTTTTGTTACAAGACTCGTATCGCCTTGCGGTCTTCGGCAAAGTTTTTCAGGACATCTGAGGCTATGCTTTTACATAATCGGTTAAATACTTTCAGAATAATTTTATTCTTTTATAAGGAAAATGCAAAAAAAGTGATTTTTTCCATATAACATCCCATACAAATTTCAATCGCGATGTGCAGTGTATGCATGACTGATCGCGCTCAAATTTTGTACAGTCGTTCAGGATCCGAAATGGAGTAAAAAAAACCTTGATCTGAAAAAACAACCTCTATGAGTAATCATCTCCCGCAACTTTTCCGCAACGGGATCCTTAGTCGAGCCACAGATAACAGACGTTTATGCTTATATTGGCAATGTGTGTAAAAATACTTAACAGCCATTTTGTATGTAACGAGCAGCTGAAACTCATGTGGCAATCATATAGAGATGGCGCAGTGATCGATAGTCAGTGATCGCTTTCAAGATTGCATGCACTACGCAATTTTACATTCAAGATTGTATTCGATCTTGAATAAAACTGGAACTTTGAACTATTCTTGCATTCAAGTTAGATGTAATGTCGCAATAAGTTGAGTAGATGGCGGTAGTGAGCCAACGTATATCGTTTTGAACATTTACACAGGATTCTGCGAAAAATTTGTACTAGCATAAACATCTGTTATCTGTGGTCGAGCTAAACATTCACTCTTAAGCCACACAAGTGCTCAAAAAAACTATTACATGCAGACGAGTGCACTTCGGCAACCCATTTCCCATTTGATTTATCTGGATTCTAGAAGATCGGCACTGGTGCCGGGAATTAGCGCTGGACTAGGTGCTGTAAACTCGTTCAAAATGAACTATTCGACTGAAAATTTTCACACCAATCACTGTTATCAACAAGTTCACGCAATAAGGTATCTGATTCAGATGGAAAAAGTGGACGAAAACGGTCGTTTCGTTGTGAATTTAGGTAATGCACAATTTTGTTTACCTGTAGTACTGGCAATGGGGTCAAAAACCCTATTTACATCTAGTATTTCTTTTTACGCTAAATCAAAAGATGGAAACGCATGGTTGTTCAACATCTTTTCAATGCTCACTCATCGAATGAAGCCATGCGCCGTACCCAACACAAACCGATGCATCGCAATGTCTGAACCAGGGGACTGTTATGGTCTTCTTGTTTTCTTACCCCGCATTTAAATTATGCTGCTGTGTTGAAAGATTGGTTGTCAGCTTGAGCCCTACGCTTGAGCCACTGTTATGCTGGCTACGAAAACATTGCATTGGTGGGATAGGGATGCCAATTCCTTGGTCTGAACAGAAACCGCATTCTTACTGGTTACGGCCGGTTTAAACCATATACAGATCAGTGATGCTGTGCATCGCATCACTTTCCGATTTTGTCTCACAGTTGCACTCAATTACCTATATTGAAGTAGATTCATTGACTGATGCTCCGCCGCCGTAGGGAGTGACCATGGTGCAGAATGTGTTTATAATGATGATGATGATACACTGCGAATAAATGTGCCGAACGAATTTGTGCTAAATCGAATTCGGTCAGTGAGCTCGCATCGAATTTGAATTCGCACCAACTGGGCGGCTCAAAGCTAAAAATAGATGATTGCGCTTGAAGGTGAGAAATGTGTGCGGAAAATGAGAACCAGTTGGAAACTATGGTTTTCCACGCTGCAGGCTGTCTCAATTATGTTAATCAGCTGTTTGATGGATTTTTAAGTATTGTGGATAGAGCTCTTTAATTATGCTACAGACTGTCGAACAATTGGTAATAGGTAAGCAAGATTCAATTGATATGACTCGGAATGATCCATATAGGCAAAACGGTTAACACATGGGTATGCATCAAGACCAAGGTGGCGGGTTCGACTCCCAGCTGGTCCAGGAACTTTTCGAAATGGACATTTTCTTGACCTCCTTGATAATAGAGTGTCTTCGTGCCTGCCGCACGATATACACATGCGAATTGGTCATTGGCAGAGGAAGCTCCCAGTTGAAAACTGTGAATATACTTATAGTAAGCTGAATAGCTGACTTTGTCCTAGTACAGTAGGAACGCCAAGAAGAAAAAACTTAAACAAGATACATAATTGACACAAAGCTGACTCCAATCCGGATTCTTCTAAACACAGACCTATAACGACTACATGTATGTCTCTGAATTTCCTAGGAACAAGCTTCACGTTATGCTTCAACTGCGGTATCTTTCCCAGAACCAAACCCAACTTCATTGGAATTCAAGGTCACGGTTGTCACCAAAAATCGTTCGGACAATTCGCAATAAAGTATTTACCGCCCCCGAGCGGCAAAGCAGTGGCCAAATTTGAATTCCATTCCGCACAAGCCGACAAATATTCGAAGCAAAGGAAAATCACAAAATAACAAGCAAGCTTTCTGACATGAAGGGGGGGAGTTGCTTTTTCGAGGAATCAGCTGCTATACGACTAAAGGCGAACATCGAGGTCCACTCGGTGCTCCAGGCTCGTACAAACTGTTGATTCCGGTCGATTTATTGTTTTCCGACACGTTGTCCTTCCGGGGGTTGAGATTTTTCTTCGATTTGATGTAGACATTGCTGCTAAGTACCGTCGAATGGGAGAAAAATTAATCACTATTGTATAAAATGTACATTCTAAGAACATATTAAATCGGTGGAATACCTAGAGAAGTTCACAAAAAAAACTCTTGGATGAATTTCTGAACAAATCTTAAGAAGAATTCTACTTAAGAAATATTCCAAAGAACCTCTAAAAAATCTAATGAAATTCCCAGAATGAATGGCTGAGAGCATTAATCGCAGAATTCCTAGAAGAATCATTCAAGGAATTTTGCAACGTATTTCCCAAAGATGACACCTGCGGTAATTTGCTAATGGTACCCTCTGATGAATTTGTGAAGGAATCTCTGGAAGAATTCACAAACGATTCCTTTGAGAAGTTCTTTAAGAAATCTCTGCAGTAGTTTTGCCAAAGAATCCCTAAGTTATTTAAATCTCTGATGGAATCCCACTTTTTTTCACTTAGGGATCATCCATAAATGACGTAGATTTTTTTTTGACGATTTTTGACACCCCCTCCCCCCTCGTAGCCTGTTTTCCCAGACCTAATACATGGCTCGTAGCATAATCAGGGTTTCCCCTCCCCCTAAAATGCTACGTCATTTATAAACGACAACTTATTCGTTTATTTGGAAGGCACGGGCGCCATACGTGTACAACATAGCCGAAATCACTATGGAAACCCACTTACTTTGGGGAAACTCTACAAATGCACTGTTGAGAAACTTTCAATGAAATCTCTGATGAATTTTACTTTCTGAAAGGATTTACAAAACAATAATGCCTGGAGGAAACTCACGAAAGAATTGTTGAAAGAATTCCCATGAGAATATCTGGAGCTTTTTAACGATTCCCTGCAAAAAAATCATCAGGAATGTCTAAATAAAGTCTTTGGAGAAATTTCAGTGGGTACCTTGAGAAACCAAGATAAGCTCCTGAAATAACGTCTGCAAGAATTCTATTATAAATTCCTGCAGTAGTATCCCAAGGATTCCTGAACGAATTCATCCTGGCCAAATGCTACCTTGGAAAACTTTTCGATAGAAATTCCGTGACGAAATCCTTAGACAACTGGAGGAATTCCCGGAAAATGTTTAGTGTTTCGAAGGAATGAATGGAGGAATTTCATAAGGAAATCTTGATGGAAAGCCCGATAGAGTTATTTGAGGAATCCCCACAGGGTTGCTCCAAAGGAGTATCTAGGGATCCCTGAAAGGATTGCTGAGGGCATTATTGATGGATTTCAATCAACCATCCTTAGAAAAATTATTATGAAATGAAATTTTCTCAAGTTTTTTTCGCTCATATATCAACGACCAAAATTTGCGCTGCCGTAACTCTTATATGACATGGATAGAAAGGACTCTCCAATTTCCGTTCGACTTTATTAAAAACCCTTCCGTAACCATCCCCCCTAAGAAGAATTCGGAAAAACACTCTTTTAGCTATAACTTTTTTGTATTTCAATATTTTGCAACCAAATTTTAACACAAGAAGTGCTTATCCTTCAAACTAAGGGATTTGCTAGGAATTTTTGGAATGTACACCTGGTTCCGAAGTTATTCCGGAACCAATATGGGTTATTGGAATTGTCCATATTGAGAAAAGTGAATTTTCGATATGAGAAAAGTTTAGTTTTCTGACGTAAGTGGTGATGATAAAAAAAATACCGGTACGGATGATCCGAGGAACCGGCTCCGGGATCAACTTGTGAATATTATTCAGTACCATCATACGACACCTCAAACTTTGTGATTTGTCATGATACATCATTCTGAGCTATTTTTGTGATATTCGAAATACTTTTAGTCATTTTGGAACCAATATGCGGACTTCACGGGAACCGGTGCAGGTGGTTCTGCGGTAAATTTTTCGAACATGAATAAACACCATCATGCGACATTCATGATTTTGAAACTTGAATACATTTGGCCATTTTGGAATCCATTTACCGATTTTCCGGAATCAAGTTTCAGGGCCAAGTTTTGAAAATGGTTCAATACTGTCATGCAACATTTCATAAATACATCGGTTTCGAAATACACTATACTGGTGTATGGCATTCCTCCTGGCATTCTTGCTGGATTCTTTTAAGCAATCTTTCTGCAATTTCTCCAAAAAAAATATCCTGCGATTCCTTCAGGGACTCCTTCATGGATTTCTCTAGAATACCTGTACCGATTCCTCCAGAGATTTATATAGGTATTCCTCTTGTCATATATTCAAGGAACTTCTTTTAGCATTCCTCCAGTCATTTTTGACGGATTTCAGAGATTTATTATCCCCCAAAATTCTTCTTCTAGAGATTTCAGAATCCTAGAATGATTGCCTTTAATCATCCCAGCAAGAGATTTCTGGGAGGAATCCCAGAAGAAATTCTTAGGAGAATCCCTAGAATAATGCCGGGAGATATTATAGTAAGAATTTCTGGATGAATCCTGGGAGGAATCGATGGAAGAACCACAGCAAGAATTGCTTGTGAAATTCAGCTGGAATTGCTTGAGAAAGGCCAAGAGGAGTTTCTGAAGGAATACCATGAAAAATTTATGGGAAAATCTTTGGATAATGTTTCTTGGATAGAAATTTCTGGGGAAATCTAAGGAAAAATCACTGTAGGAAATCTACAGGATTTTGGAATATATCATTGTAGAAATTTTAACAGAAATCATAGGAATTACTGGAGGAACCTCTAAAGAAACCCCATCAGGAATATCTGAAGAATCAAAAGAAAAATGTCTTGATGAAACACCTGGAGAAATACCTCGAGAAGTCTCTGAAAGAACCGGTAGAGGTATTCCGAAGGAATCCACAGAGAAGGCCCAGATAAATCACAGGAGAAATTTCTGAAAAAAATCTCAGGAAGATTTCTCGGAAAAAATCCAGCAAGAATGCCAAGATAAATGCCCAAAGCAATTACTAAAACTATTCCTGGAGTTACGGTAGTTAGAAAATCTGGCGGAGGAATCGCTGGAAGATACGCAGGAGGAGTTATTTACGAAATTTTTGGAAGAAGGCCAAAAGGAATCTCTGCAGAAATCCATGATGAATTTGTGCAGAAATTCTTGGATAAAATCTCTGGATGATTTCCTAGATGAGTCCTTGAACAACCGAAGGAATTTTTAGAAGAATTCCAGAAGATTGCCCGGAAGTATCACAGCAAGAAAGCCAGGCGAAAGCTCTAGAGGAATCCCTAGTGGAATTTCTAAGAAACCAAAGTTTTATAATTTCTGGAGGACTCTTAGCAAGAATAGCTGGAAGAACCACAGGAATAGTGCGTGAGGAATCCCAGTTGAGTTGGTATATCTGAAGGAAGCGAAGAGCTGCTGGAGGAGTCCCATGATAAATAACTGGATGAATCTTTGGATAGAAACTCTGAAGGAATTCCTAGACGATTCACTGGAGGAACTTAGAATGTCCGGAATCTTGCCATCTCTAGAGAAATCTCTAGAAGAACTCCTGAAGGTAGGAAATCGCGCCACTTGGGCGGTGGCTTCTATATTCATCTGTTTTCCACTATAACTCAGTCAAATTTGAACCAATTGACACAACTTTTGGAATGTGATGAGATAGGTATAGTATCTACCCGTGTACACTCAGTAGCAAAAAAAAAGCCGAGCCGATTTTTTCTCCCAAAATGCGTCATGTTCAATCTGCTGCAACTTTGACAATTATCAATATTTTTGGCTGAAAATTTTACCACTTCATCATCAATATATTGGTAGTGTATGGACAAAATTTCAAATTGATAGAAATTATATATTTTGAGTTATAACAACTTATATGAAAAAATCCATTTTTAGACATACCTTTTTCAAAAATCCGTATTTCAGTGAAAACTTTAAGTAGCTTCATAAAAATTTCACTGCAGCGTCAGTAAATATAGGAAATGTTGTGGTCAAAATTTAAAATGTTTTCATCAAGCGGTTTGGGCCACAGAAATCGTCAAAGTTGAAGTACCACTGTGGATGCCTACAGTTTTCACTCCATATTGACCACGCTGAAACACCGCGGTGCACCGGTGCAGAAAAAAAGCCGAGGTCAATTCATTCCATTAACGTTTAGATCTAAGTTTTAATAAACAATCTATATCATATGACATATTTTTACAAATTTTCGTGTGGTCTGCTAGTAGTTTATGATATTTTACACGTAACACATAGTGCGTTACGCGTTACACGTAATGCGTTACAAACATACATATGTTAGTGAATATACAAGTATGTAGTTTGTATAATTTACAAATGTTGACAACTGTGAAAAAAATATTATAAGTAAACAAGTTGTGGGGTATAATTGAGAACCACAAAGTATGATATAGAAAGACATGTAACTTCACTTGTTTGCTTATGATAAGGTTTTAACAGTAGCCAAAATTTGTAATTTATTCAAACTACTTGTATATCCACTAATATACGTATGTTTGTAATGCATTATGTGTAACGCGTAACGCACTATGTGTTACATTTAGAATGTCATAAACAACGATCAGACCACACGAAAATTTATAAAAATATTTCATATAATATAGATTGTTTATTCAAACTTAGATCTAAATGTTAATGGAACGAATTGACCTCGGCTTTTTTTCTGCACCGGTGTTTCAGCGTGGTCAATATGGAGTGAAAACTGTAGGCACCCACAGTGGTACTTCAACTTTGACGATTTCTGTGGCCCAAACCGCTTGATGAAAACACTTTAAATTTTGACCACAACATTTCCTATATTTACTGACGCTGCAGTGAAATTTTTATGAAGCTACTTAAATTTTTCACTGAAATACGGATTTTTGAATAAAGTATGTCCAAAAATGGATTTTTTCATATAAGTTGTTATAACTCAAAGTATATAATTTCTATCAATTTGAAATTTTGTCCATACAATATCAATATATTGATGATGAAGTGGTAAAATTTTCAGCAAAAAATATTGATAATTGTCAAAGTTGCAGCAGATTGAACATGACGCATTTTGGGAGAAAAAATCAGCTCGGCTTTTTTTTTGCTACTGAGTGTACATCATTTCAAGTCAATTGGTTCAAAATTGACTGAGTTATAGTGGAAAACAGACGAATATAGAAGCCACCGCCCAAGTGGCGCGATACCCTATTACTGTAATTTCTGGAGAAAACCTAGGAGGAATTGCTGGTAGATCCACAGTTGCAATTGCTTAACGGTCCAGATGAAATTTCTGTATAAAATCTCTGAAGATGTTCCTGAGGAAATCACTGGAGGAACTTCTGGGATAATCCATGGAATATTGCCTTGAATGGTCCCACCAAGAGTTCTTGAAAAACTTTCTGGAGGAATTCCTAGAACTCCGGGAGATTTTATATGAGGTATTTCTAGAGAAATCCTAGTAAGGACTGTATCGGAAATTAACTATAAACATTCAAAATGCTCTATCTCGACGCACGGTTGGTCTTTTCATTCCGGTTCTTCTATGAAATCTTCACAATATAGTAAATTTTAAAACACCTTGAATAAAATTGGAAAATGTTTAGTATTATTGAAAATATGGGTATATGAGTATGCCACACAAAATAAAAATCTGGACAAACAGTTTTTATTTTAAATTTTTTTAACGTTTCAAACATTTGTAACGAACAAAAATTGTACGGGGAAATATCTGGAAAATAATGATTATTACTAGCAGTTATGTACACATAACATATCACTCAAAACCGACTTTTGAAATTCTTATTTTGGATAGAAAAACCTCCAACATTAACAATATGGTCTATCCCAAAAACGCCTACTTTTTGGTCGAACTTTGACGCTCTGTTTTAAAAATCTTTAGAGGTTATAAAATTCCGTTCTCTGGTAAAACAACCTCTTCAATAGATTTAAATACATACCCAATCGAAAAAAATGCAAATTTTCAACTTTTTGTATTTATTATTTGCGTAATCGTTCTTTGAAAACGCATAAAAAAAAGAGTTCCTCGAAAAATGGCCTTTTTTCGTTTTTAAGAATTGCCCTAATCTGCGGAGGGAATTTTTTTTTGATAAAAATAATTTTCCTATATCATGAGCATTCTGGAAAAGAATATATTTGCGCAAAAACAAGAGAAAAAATTGAATATTTTCCCACAGTTTTCGCAATTTTAAATTTTTAGGAGGTGTCCAAAATTTTAAAAACATTTGTGCAATCTTTGAGATAAAAGTCCAAGTTAAATGATTATTTTTTGAAAATTAGAACTGCCATTCTTTATTTAAGAGATTTATATAGTATCTCCAAAAATAAAGTTATGTTTTTTCGAACAGATTATTTTTTAGTCAATTGTGAACGTTTATAGTTAATTTCCGATACAGTCCTTAGGTATTGCTGGAAGAGCTTTAAAGGGTTTTTAAAAGTTTTTTTTTAATTTAAAACTTTTTTTAAATTCTTCTTTAAAGTGATTTTCCTCCGTAGGAGTAAATAATTTAAGTGGTTGCCCCTTATTACTCATTCTCAAACTTCGTCTAATTTTTGGGTTATTCTAATGAACTTTTTTACCAAAAGGCTATTTGCAGTTCAGTAGGAATACATGGCCTTATCTTGATGCATAGGAAATTCATTGCCTGTATTTCCTAACAAACCGTTTTCTTGGATCACAGTACGCAGTTGTTAAGAAATGATTCAAATGATATTCTCTATTGGAAGTTTCTACCAGTATCCATCAAGGAATATCTTGAGCGATTCCTGTTGAATACGAAATTGGGCCCAAAGATTTGTGAATGAAATGAAAAGGTTTGGGGAACACCTAACACTAGCTTCTCGGTCCATTTTGTGAAGATCTTTTCCAATTTGGTAAAAAACAAAAATAATGTTAGTGGATTGATTTTAAAATTAAATGTTCCTTTTGAACCCATGTTACTGGCTACGACCATGTGTAATATTTTTTCCAATAAAGAAAGATTCCTAACATTTTATTTGTGAAGGAAAATGAGAATTTGTTGAGCCATGGCTTTCTAAAATTTGTGTTTTTCTAGAAACTGCCCGTTATTACTATTATTCCTAGCTCCACCTATGCATTGTATTATTTTTCTTATAAAGTACATTGTCTCAAGATGCTCATCGTGGAAGAAAGTCATTATTTACCTGCAAAGCGGAAACTTTTGAAAAAAATTTAGAGTCACCTTCCTTAAACCTCCCACCCTCTCCACTATTTCCTTGCTACGGCTATGCTTGAATCTTTCAAGGTGGGTTCTGGTGGCTTACTGGGGTAAAAAAGAAACAATAATTTTTGATTTGATGACTGAGAAGTTAGTACGGAATATTGATTGTGTGTACTGATTTGAGAATCCAATTTCTCTGCCCCTGGTGAAACGATATCACTGGCTACGCCTATGTGTGATATTTTTCTCGATAATGCAAGATTCTTGCCAACTAGAAGCGCAATAAAATTGATCATTTGTTACTTCATGGTCAAGTCATGATTTTTTGAAAATTTTGGACGATTTTGGAAGAATTGCTCCTTATTACTGTTTTTTCTAGCTCCGCCCATGATTTGCATTTTTTCTTGAAAGTACCTTACCTGAAGATTCTAACCGTGGAAGAAAATCATGATGTGCATGTAAAAGGGGCTGATTTATATTTTTATATGTTTGGCGAACACATGAATGGGGTGCCTTTATTCTTGCTATGATTATGTTCGATTTTTTTTCTAGCAAGGTGAATGTTGGCAGTTTCCAATGGTGGAAGAAAATTGTAATTATATGGATTATCAGCAGAGATATAAGCATTTAAAAAAGTGTAACGCTGTTATTAAAGAGGTGCCCCTCTTTGATGAGCCTTATTATGGAAGCTGAGGCCCCAAGGTTTTCGGCAACATAAAAATTTTCACATTTGGGCTTAAAACGAAGAAGATATGATTTTTCCAAAAATTAGTGTAACGGTGTTTTGTAGGCACCGTCTTCTGAGGCTACTTTTTTAGCACCGCCGCCTGAGAGTTAACAACAGCATATTAAATTTGGATTCGGTCAACAAACGAGAAGACGATGTAAAATGCTGTGATTTTTTTAAGAGTACAATATATATTAGGCCTGTCCAGCTTTTCAAAAATGTTCTCTGATTCTCAAGTCCACCCCCATATTTTGATTGGCATCCTAAAAGAAGTAACTGGTCAAAATTTCAGCCAAATCCATTGAAATTAAGAGGTGCATCAAATCAATTTTGTGTTTTTCGACTATTTTTGAACTTCAAAAAATCATAACTACTCTAAAACATGTTAAAACTTAATTCTTTCGGCAGAAATTGAAAGCTAAACTTGTCTGCTACAACTTCTCCGAACAACGTGTGCCAATAAAATTGAAGGAAGCATGTGTAATTATCACATTTGTAATCAGAAAAACCTTAAAAAGTTGATTTTTTGATAGATTTCGTTCTGGAACACCCTAATATACTTAATAAGTTGAATTTTTCAAAACGGCATCATATTCTCCAATGTTTTTTGGTTATTTGCTTCTTTGACACCAATGCTGTAGGAGTTGAGCAAAAATTACTAAAATTCGTGAAAGTCAAATGTGGCCTAAAAACTAGCTTTTTGGAGGCAATCACGTTGTGGCGCGAAATTGTACTGAACGTAGTAGCTTTGCTTCCTAGTAGTTTGCCTTGGCTACCCCCTATCACGGGTGATAACAAACAAGCGCGATGACAGGTGTTGGCTATCATATCAGTGCTGACGCGATGCCACTTTTTGCGCGCCAAAGCGTGATTGCACCCGAAAAGCTAGTTTTTAGGCCACATTTGGCTTTCACGAATTTTAGTAATTTTTGCTCAACTCCTACAGTAATGGTGCCAAAGAAGCAAATAACCAAAAAACATTGGAGAATATGATGCTGTTTTGAAAAATCCAACTTATTACGTATATTAGGGTATTCCAGAACAAAATCTATCAAAAAATCAACTTTTTAAGGTTTTTCTGATTACAAATGTGATAATTACACATGTTGCCTTCAATTTTATTGGCACACGTTGTTCGGAGAAGTTGTAGCAAACAAGTATAGCTTTCAATTTCTGCCGGAAGAATTAAGTTTTGACATGTTTTAGTGTAGTTATGATTTTTTGAAGTTCAAAAATAGTCGAAAAACACAAAATTGATTTGATGCACCTCTTAATTTTAATGGATTTGGCTGAAATTTTGACCAGTTACTTCTTTTAGGATGCCAATCAAAATATGGGGGTGGACTTGAGAATCAGAGAACATTTTTGAAAAGCCGGACAGGCCTAATATATATATTAGTCTAATTCTCTGACTCAGTAATTACTAGTGGTTAAACTTTTTAGTAGAAGATCATACAACAATCAAAACTAGAGGTAAAACAGTTAATTATAATTATCGATCGTTCGAACGATCTATGAGGATATATCAAGAAAATTACCAAGTGAAATTTTTCACACACATGATGAACCGATGAATAGATGGACATGCATTGGTGAACTCGTTTCATGTTATTGAGGAAATTAAAAAAAATCTGATGAATGATCAGAATATGTGCTAGTACTTAAGTTATGAGGAAAACTCTTATGAAAAACGTGATTCTTTTTTTCGATAGTTAAAAATTTTCCTCACAATTTCGTTTCAAGATTGATGGATCAGTTCACGGTAAAATGATGATTGATCAGTTTCAATACATGCGGATTGGACTGTTCTTAAGACATTTCATTCCTTCCTCGCACCACCGCCATTGAACCACTCAATAGAAATGAATTGAAAAATTGATAATTTATCATCCGATTAAAGATAATGGAGCAATCGCACGGCGCGCGGAAGAAGCACACAGCTGACAGCGATCGCGCGCAACTAAATTAAATCATTCCGATAGGCAGTTTAACTCGACTGGGAGGCGACTCAATCGCGACTCGCGGGCATCAAAAAGCCGCATCTGTTTCAGTTTCAGGGAACCACAGTCCACAGCTGACAGCCAGCACTCGCGCTCTGTGGACGCAAATGAATTGCGCGTATCAACGAACTGAATACATATAGCGAGCGAAGATGACGACGCCAATGATAGCGGAGGAAATATAAGTGACACATTTTTGCTCGCAATTTACTTAGGATGAGTGACTCGCGCGGTGCGACTGTCATTGGATGACGCTGAATGGGTTTACATAGTTAGTTATATCATGGCTCTGTTAGCGTTTCGTTGGAGCAATTCAATTTAGCGAATAAATTTGAACGTTTGATGCTTTCCTTTTATGCGGGAGTGGTCAATTTAGGAGCGATACAGTTTGATCTTTGCACAACATTTTTCAACCGTTCTAACGAGGTTCCTAAATTTTAATTTTGTTTGAATTGCTATTTGATCGTTATTTATGTTTGGAAGTTATGTTGTGGAAGATTGCCAATGGAAATTTTCTCAGAAGTGGAATTATGAGGGAATACCAGTAGGAATTTTGAAATAAATTACAAGAAGAATTCCGGAACAAATCCCAGGACGAATCCCAAAAAGAATTTCAGGAGACCCGGGCGGAATTCCGGAAGAAATCCCAGGAGGAATTCAGGAAGGAATACCGAAAGGAACCCCAGGAGGAATCCCAGGAGGAATTCCGGAGGAATCCCAGGAGGAATTCCGGAGGAATCCCAGGAGGAATTCCGGAGGAATCCCAGGAGGAATTCCGGAGGAATCCCAGGAGGAATTCCGGAGGAATCCCAGGAGGAATTCCGGAGGAATCCCAGGAGGAATTCCGGAGGAATCCCAGGAGGAATTCCGGAGGAATCCCAGGAGGAATTCCGGAGGAATCCCAGGAGGAATTCCGGAGGAATCCCAGGAGGAATTCCGGAGGAATTCCGGAGGAATTCCGGTAGGAATCAAAGGAGTAATTCCGAAAGGAATCCCTGGAGGAATTCCGTAAGTAATCCCAGCAGGAATTCCAGAAGGAATCCCAAGAGGAATTCCAGAAGGAATCCCACGAGGAATTCCGGAAGAAATCTTCGGTGAAATTCCGGATGGAATCTCCGGAGAAAATACGGATGGAATCCCAGGAGGAATTCTGGAAGGAATCTTAAGCGAAAATCCGAAAGAAATCCCAGGAGGAATTTCGGTGGAATCCCAGGAGGAATTTCGAAAGGGATCCCAAGAGAAATTTCGGAGGAATCCCAAATGGAATTCCAAAGGGTTCCCTACAGGAATTGCAAAGGAATCCCAATAGGAATTGCAAAGGAATCCCAAATGGAATTCCAGAAGAATCCCAAGAGGAATTCCGGAGGAATCCCAAGAGGAATCCCGGAGGAATCCCAAGAGGAATCCCGGAGGAATCCCAAGTGGGATTCCGGAGGAATCCCAAGTGGAATTCCGGAGGAATCTCAAGTGGAATTCCGGAGCAATCCCAAGTGGAATTCCGGAGGAATCCCAAGTGGAATTCCGGAGGAATCCCAAGTGGAATTCCGGAGGAATCCCAAGTGGAATTCCGGAGGAATCCCAAGTGGAATTCCGGAGGAATCCCAAGTGGAATTCCGGAGGAATCCCAAGTGGAATTCCGGAGGAATCCCAAGTGGAATTCCGGAGGAATCCCAAGTGGAATTCCGGAGGAATCCCAAGTGGAATTCCGGAGGAATCCCAAGTGGAATTCCGGAGGAATCCCAAGTGGAATTCCGGAGGAATCCCAAGTGGAATTCCGGAGGAATCCCAAGTGGAATTCCGGAGGAATCCCAAGTGGAATTCCGGAGGAATCCCAAGTGGCATTCCGGAGGAATCCAAGTGGAATTCTGGAGGAATCCCAAGTGGAATTCCGGGGGAATCCCAAGTGGAACTCCGGTGGATTCCCAAGTGGAATTCCGGTGGAATCCCAAGTGGAATTCCGGAGGAATCCCAAGTGGAGTTCCGGATGGAATCCCAAGTGGAGTTCCGGATGGAATCCCAAGTGGAGTTCCGGATGGAATCCCAAGTGGAATTTCGGATGGAATCCCAAGTGGAATTCCGGATGGAATCCCAAGTGGAATTCCGGATGGAATCCCAAGTGGAATTCCGGATGGAATCCCAAGTGGAATTCCGGAGGAATCCCAAGTGGAATTCCGGATGGAATTCCAAGTGGAATTCCGGAGGAATCCCAAGTGGAATTCCGGAGGAATCCCAAGTGGAATTCCGGAGGAAGCCCAATATTTCAACTACAAATTCCGGATGGAATCCCAAGTGGAGTTCCGGATGGAATCCCAAGTGGAGTTCCGGATGGAATCCCAAGTGGAATTCCGGATGGAATCCCAAGTGGAATTCCGGATGGAATCCCAAGTGGAATTCCGGATGGAATCCCAAGTGGAATTCCGGATGGAATTCCAAGTGGAATTCCGGAGGAATCCCAAGTGGAATTCCGGAGGAATCCCAAGTGGAATTCCGGAGGAATCCCAAGTGGAATTCCGGAGGAATCCCAAGTGGAATTCCGGAGGAATCCCAAGTGGAATTCCGGAGGCATCCCAAGTGGAATTCCTTAGGAATCCCAAGTGGGATTCCGGAGGAATGTCAAGTGGAATTCCGGAGGAATCCCAAGTGGAATTCCGGAGGAATACCAAAAGGAATTCCGGAGGAATCCCAAGTGGAATTCCGGAGGAATCCCAAGTGGAATTCCGGAGGAATCGCTAGTGGAATTCCGGAGGAATCCCTAGTGGAATTCCGGAGGAATCCCTAGTGGAATTCCGGAGGAATCCCTAGTGGAATTCCGGAGGAATCCCTAGTGGAATTCCGGAGGAATCCCTAGTGGAATTCCGGAGGAATCCCTAGTGGAATTCCGGAGGAATCCCTAGTGGAATTCCGGAGGAATCCCTAGTGGAATTCCGGAGGAATCCCTAGTGGAATTCCGGAGGAATCCCAAGTGGAATCCTGGAGGAATCCCAAGTGGAATTCCGGAGGAATCCCAAGTGGAATTCCGGAGGCATCCCAAGTGGAATTCCTTAGGAATCCCAAGTGGGATTCCGGAGGAATGTCAAGTGGAATTCCGGAGGAATCCCAAGTGGAATTCCGGAGGAATCCCAAGTGGAATTCCGGAGGAATACCAAAAGGAATTCCGGAGGAATCCCAAGTGGAATTCCGGAGGAATCCCAAGTGGAATTCCGGAGGAATCCCAAGTGGAATTCCGGAGGAATCCCAAGTGGAATTCCGGAGGAATCCCAAGTGGAATTCCGGAGGAATCCCAAGTGGAATTCCGGAGGAATCCCAAGTGGAATTCCGGAGGAATCCCAAGTGGAATTCCGGAGGGATCCCAATATTTCAACTACAAATTCCGGATGGAATCCCAAGTGGAATTCCTGATGGAATCCCAAGTGGAATTCCGGATGGAATCCCAAGTGGAATTCCGGATGGAATCCCAAGTGGAATTCCGGATGGAATTCCAAGTGGAATTCCGGAGGCATCCCAACTGGAATTCCGGAGGAATCCCAAGTGGAATTCCGGAGGAATCCCAAGTGGAATTCCTTAGGTATCCCAAGTGGGATTCCGGAGGAATGTCAAGTGGGATTCCGGAGGAATCCCAAGTGGAATTCCGGAGGAATACCAAAAGGAATTCCGGAGGAATACCAAAAGGAATTCCGGAGGAATACCAAAAGGAATTCCGGAGGAATCCCAAGTGGAATTCCGGAGGAATCCCAAGTGGAATTCCAGAGGAATCCCAAGTGGAATTCCGGAGGAAGCCCAATATTTCAGCTACAAATTCCGGATGGAATCCCAAGTGGAGTTCCGGATGGAATCCCAAGTGGAGTTCCGGATGGAATCCCAAGTGGAGTTCCGGATGGAATCCCAAGTGGAATTTCGGATGGAATCCCAAGTGGAATTCCGGATGGAATCCCAAGTGGAATTCCGGATGGAATCCCAAGTGGAATTCCGGATGGAATCCCAAGTGGAATTCCGGATGGAATCCCAAGTGGAATTCCGGATGGAATTCCAAGTGGAATTCCGGAGGAATCCCAAGTGGAATTCCGGAGGAATCCCAAGTGGAATTCCGGAGGAAGCCCAATATTTCAACTACAAATTCCGGATGGAATCCCAAGTGGAGTTCCGGATGGAATCCCAAGTGGAGTTCCGGATGGAATCCCAAGTGGAATTCCGGATGGAATCCCAAGTGGAATTCCGGATGGAATCCCAAGTGGAATTCCGGATGGAATTCCAAGTGGAATTCCGGAGGAATCCCAAGTGGAATTCCGGAGGAATCCCAAGTGGAATTCCGGAGGAATCCCAAGTGGAATTCCGGAGGAATCCCAAGTGGAATTCCGGAGGCATCCCAAGTGGAATTCCTTAGGAATCCCAAGTGGGATTCCGGAGGAATGTCAAGTGGAATTCCGGAGGAATCCCAAGTGGAATTCCGGAGGAATACCAAAAGGAATTCCGGAGGAATCCCAAGTGGAATTCCGGAGGAATCCCAAGTGGAATTCCGGAGGAATCGCTAGTGGAATTCCGGAGGAATCCCTAGTGGAATTCCGGAGGAATCCCTAGTGGGATTCCGGAGGAATCCCTAGTGGAATTCCGGAGGAATCCCTAGTGGAATTCCGGAGGAATCCCTAGTGGGATTCCGGAGGAATCCCTAGTGGAATTCCGGAGGAATCCCTAGTGGAATTCCGGAGGAATCCCAAGTGGAATCCTGGAGGAATCCCAAGTGGAATTCCGGAGGAATCCCAAGTGGAATTCCGGAGGCATCCCAAGTGGAATTCCTTAGGAATCCCAAGTGGGATTCCGGAGGAATGTCAAGTGGAATTCCGGAGGAATCCCAAGTGGAATTCCGGAGGAATCCCAAGTGGAATTCCGGAGGAATACCAAAAGGAATTCCGGAGGAATCCCAAGTGGAATTCCGGAGGAATCCCAAGTGGAATTCCGGAGGAATCCCAAGTGGAATTCCGGAGGGAGCCCAATATTTCAACTACAAATTCCGGATGGAATCCCAAGTGGAATTCCTGATGGAATCCCAAGTGGAATTCCGGATGGAATCCCAAGTGGAATTCCGGATGGAATCCCAAGTGGAATTCCGGATGGAATCCCAAGTGGAATTCCGGATGGAATTCCAAGTGGAATTCCGGAGGCATCCCAACTGGAATTCCGGAGGAATCCCAAGTGAAATTCCGGAGGAATCCCAAGTGGAATTCCGGAGGAATCCCAAGTGGAATTCCGGAGGAATCCCAAGTGGAATTCCGGAGGAATCCCAAGTGGAATTCCGGAGGAATCCCTAGTGGAATTCCGGAGGAATCCCTAGTGGAATTCCGGAGGAATCCCTAGTGGAATTCCGGAGGAATCCCTAGTGGAATTCCGGAGGAATCCCTAGTGGAATTCCGGAGGAATCCCTAGTGGAATTCCGGAGGAATCCCTAGTGGAATTCCGGAGGAATCCCTAGTGGAATTCCGGAGGAATCCCTAGTGGAATTCCGGAGGAATCCCTAGTGGAATTCCGGAGGAATCCCTAGTGGAATTCCGGAGGAATCCCTAGTGGAATTCCGGAGGAATCCCTAGTGGAATTCCGGAGGAATCCCTAGTGGAATTCCGGAGGAATCCCTAGTGGAATTCCGGAGGAATCCCTAGTGGAATTCCGGAGGAATCCCTAGTGGAATTCCGGAGGAATCCCAAGTGGAATCCTGGAGGAATCCCAAGTGGAATTCCGGAGGAATCCCAAGTGGAATTCCGGAGGCATCCCAAGTGGAATTCCTTAGGAATCCCAAGTGGGATTCCGGAGGAATGTCAAGTGGAATTCCGGAGGAATCCCAAGTGGAATTCCGGAGGAATCCCAAGTGGAATTCCGGAGGAATACCAAAAGGAATTCCGGAGGAATCCCAAGTGGAATTCCGGAGGAATCCCAAGTGGAATTCCGGAGGAATCCCAAGTGGAATTCCGGAGGAATCCCAAGTGGAATTCCGGAAGAATCCCAAGTGGAATTCCGGAGGGAGCCCAATATTTCAACTACAAATTCCGGATGGAATCCCAAGTGGAATTCCGGATGGAATCCCAAGTGGAATTCCTGATGGAATCCCAAGTGGAATTCCGGATGGAATCCCAAGTGGAATTCCGGATGGAATCCCAAGTGGAATTCCGGATGGAATTCCAAGTGGAATTCCGGAGGCATCCCAACTGGAATTCCGGAGGAATCCCAAGTGGAATTCCGGAGGAATCCCAAGTGGAATTCCGGAGGAATCCCAAGTGGAATTCCGGAGGAATCCCAAGTGGAATTCCGGAGAAATCCCAAGAGGAATGCTGGAAAGAATCCCAAGAAGAATTCTGAAAAGAATCCCAAGTGGAATTTCGGAAGGAATCCCTGGAGGAATTCCGCAAGGATTCCCTGGAGGTATTCCGGAAGGATATGTTCATCGTAGTACTACGTTCACCTTTCAGTATATTTTATACAGTAAATATTTCAACTACAAGCAAAAATAGTTATCAATAATAAATATTCCTTTAGCAAGCACAAAACAGTATAATTTCGTCACATTAAGGCTTATTTTAGTGTTATGAACTACCCAATACTGTTGTTTGTTCATCACTGGTGTTTCAATTCGTTCGAAAAAAAAACATCCTCTTGCGCATGGTACGTATTATCTCTCCATTCGCCTTAGTCAATCATTTCTCACGATAATATGCGGGCGATCCGACGGCGGCGGTTTCTTTGTATCATTCTTAACGTCGTAAATAACATTAATTAGTTGGAGACGATAGCCATCGCCACCATCACGGAGAGTAAAAAGCAGCCGATCTATCTACACAATTCATAATAATAAAATCGTATAAAAAGTGAATCGTCGCGCTCCTACTGATTCTGATAACTGATCTCATGGCGATCGTGGTTGTATATCTATTTTGCATGTGTCGTATGTGATGGTACCGAGTAAAATAACAGCCAGCTGGTTTTTCAGCCCTACAATTCCTTTTTTTTACTTTTGTTGCATGCGAACATTAAGGACAATAAGCTCTATAGAATGAAGCAATAGGTATGATGAGTTATTTAAACTTTAGCTGTTACCTACCATAAATATACGTAGTTTTAAAGCGCATTTTGCTCGGCACTTGTCGAATGAATCTTAGTCATGAAACTTAAGTACTCTTCTAGCAAATTTTTCTTCTTCATACTTATTCTACTGATATAAGCGAGAAACCTGTGCCCACTTCAATCGCCTTTTACACTTTGACCGAAATAAATTTCCGGTACCTACTAAACCCCCCAATAATTACCATTCCTTTTAAACCCAGACTACCACAGAACTCATCGCAACTAACGGCCACAAAACACGCAATTTTCTAGTTTTTAGTGCATTGAACGGAAGGCAGTCCACTTTAGTGTCGTGTTGGTGGCGCCTACCGCCAACAAAACGAACGACAAGCGACTGCTACCTAGCAAAAACGTTTTCTTTCTTCCAAGTAGTAAATCAAACGCCGCTTTGCAACCTGCATCTATTGCCCTCAATCCTTACCTTGCTTCTCAGAGGAGGACAGCAGCTTGCCGGTGACCGCTGCAGCCTCTTCGTCCAGCGGTGCCGCCGATTTGGTCACCTTGAACCGTTCCGTCATGATGATGCAGCGTGATGTCACTACTTAGAACACACTTTAAGAGCACTTAAAACACTAAAAACACTATTGAATTGTAACTTGTAGTAATTTATTTATGTTTTCAATGGTAACATAACAAAAGATAATAAAAGGTAGAATAACAGAAACACTGATCAAACTAAAAATAACTTGCACATTCACAGATAACTCAGAGCTTATCCGAACAGAGTGTCGATGAAGTTAAAATACGAGGCAAACTCAGTATGGTGTAGAGCTCGATGGTCTACGATGCTACGATCTGAAAAATGTAAAAAGAGAAAAAAGGAAATATAAATGACAAAACGCTGTATTTCAAAAGTTAATATCTTTTATGATGAAACAATTGAAATAATTCAAAATTTCATGTTACTGACAAACGTGATAAAAACGATAAAAGGCTATAAACGGAGGTGGGAGTCCCTAAAATCGTTACGAGTCATGAAATAAGGAACTGTAGAATCCTAGATTACCAATAATTTAATAAACAATAGAGGAACTAATTTCCGTTCTTCAAAAGACCAAAGGCAAGTCAGCCGGCCCCGATGAAATTGGATACCCAATGCTCTGATATATTCCACCGATCGCCCGGAAGCACCTGCCCCAAGTAATATTTTTTAGTCAAATTGACTTAAAGAGGTTCTTAGAACCCTCATAAAACAAACATAAAAAGTATGAGATTTTATAACGCTTCTCAAAACATCTACAAGACTAATTGGTCATCAAAATGCTGCTTGGGGCTGCTAGACATCATTATGGCTACTTTCCACTTGATAAGTAGTGTGCGAAAGGATAGGACAAGTAATGGTCACGTAAAACTTTTGCAATCAAATGATTTAAGCGTTCCCAGTAGATAAGTAATTCGCAGCCAGAAAGATTTGCCAACAGATAGCATTGTCATGCGAGGTCAGTCATGTCGTTAATTTTCCGTTCAGAATAATTTTCTGTTTCTTTGTGTTTCTTCATTTACTCTTGCGCGTTAGTATTTAGCTATGTCCTTCTATGTGCTCCGTCGTCTCTCAGTATGGCTGCATCTGAACACGAGATTGAATTTCTTGAGGTTGAATAATTTGCCGTTACGTAGTTTCAAAATTTATAAAGACACCCCAAAACTGAATTATTTATCAATAGTTTGATTATTGAAAACAGTAATTAGCATATTTGAGTTTACCTGATAAAGAGACAATGATTCTAAAAATTGTTGCATAAAAATCATTTCATTCCGTTTGTTGAATAAAATGTTCTGTGGTGCACTACAGCCATGGGAAGTAAAGATTGTAACATTTTGACCAAGAATAGTATATTAAGGACTGTATCGGAAATTAACTATAAACATTCAAAATGCTCTATCTCGACGCACGGTTGGTCTTTTCATTCCAATTCTTCTATGAAATCTTCACAATATAGTTAAGTTTAGAACAGCTTGAAGAAATTTGGAAAATGTTTAGTATTATTGAAAATATGGTTCTATGAGTGTAAACTCTTCGATCACAGGTCTCTGGGTGATATCGATCCTACAGGTCGTTACTTCGATTGCTGGACACTTCTTTTCGCGAATAAATTAACACGGGACTCGTACAGAAAAACGACTGGTAAAGTGCACGGTTTATTGCGAACTGATCTGGTTGGGTATGATCGGATGATCTTCGGGTGTCTACTTCAACTGATATTTTACATATGAGTATTGAATGTTTGCAGAGAATGAGATAGGGTTCCCTCTCACAATCATCATTGAAGATGATGATTGTTGCAGAGTGGTTTAAAATACTAAATTGGATTAACTAATTTACATAACCGCCCGCCTTGAAAGACGCGGGATTTCAATTTGATAACCTAGGCAAAATCGATCTCTTCTAGTCTTATAATCTAACACATCTAACACATTGATTTAAATACTAAGAATACACGGAACATGTCGAAATGAAGATGTATCAACTCGATGTTGCAACTTATGCGGAACGCATCGCTTGTTGAACCAGTTACTGGCCGATGTCATCAGCTGCCTCGCGTGGATCTTCGTCTGGTCGCCGTCGTAGCGATATCTTCCTCTCGTACCGAATGCAGTGGGTTGACCTTCACCACCGCGATCCTTCCTCGAACTGCGAGCTCGCAGTGGACAGAACAAATAACTGAAAAATATGAGAGGCGCTTTTTTACAAATTTTAAACAAGCTTACAACGACTTCCCTGTCGCGGAGGCTTGCGCGCCTCCGCGGGCGCTCCTACGCCGATGACGATGCGTTCGCCAGGTTGAACGTGTCCGATGAATTGTTGGTTGCAGATGAACGGTTGATGGATGACTACGTGGATGAGGTACTCGGATGAGCACATGTTGTTGTGGGCAGCCGGCGTTTACAGACCGCCGAAGTGGGCAACAGGTCTCCGGAGCATGCCGGATTCCATCACGTGAATGCGTTGTTGGATTGGATGCGGGTATCATGGGTTGAGAAGATGAGCCAGCGATTGAGCAGTCAAACGGACGATGTTTAGCGGGATGTGGCAGATGATGGTGACTTCGGTGAAGGCCGGCGGCCTTCGGACGGGTAGCTGGGGGACAAAACATTCCTTGAGTTTTTTGAAAGGTATTTACAACACAACACTTAACTGGAATGCGGGAGCCGGATGGCTCCCGCAGGCGCCCCTGCGCCTTCGATGGAGGAGGCCTAGTTCTCCCCAGCGGGCTGCGGTTCTTCGTTTTCTTTGAAGGGCAAGATACATATTTTCGAGACTGCCCGTACAATGCTCCCGTCCTTTGTCCTTATGGTGACAACTCTGACGTTCCCGTCAGCACCCGGATGGATGTGAGTTACTCGTCCGAGAAGCCACCTAAGAGGTGGCAGATTGTCCTCCTTGATTAGGACCATCGTCCCGATGAACAAGTTGTTCCTCCGCTGCGTCCACTTGGTCCTGTTATGTAGATCTGACAGGTATTGGGTTGACCATCTGGACCAGATCCGTTGAACAAAGTTCTGAGCCTGCTGCCACCTGGATAGCCTATTTTCTGGAACATCTCGTAGCGACGGTTCTGCAACCGCTGTCAGTGGTCGCTGGACAAGGAAATGTCCAGGGGTTAGCACGCTGAGATCGCTAGGATCACTGCTCATTTGAGTAATCGGTCTTGAGTTGAGACATGCTTCGACTTGCGCGAACACCGTGTTTAACTCTTCGGGCGTGATAGATTTCAAACCGATTGTTTTCCGCAGATGCTGTTTCATCGACTTTACAGCCGCCTCCCACAAGCCGCCAAAGTTTGGAGATTTGGCTGGAATGAATTTAAATTCAATTCCGATGTCCGCTGCACCTCCCGCAATAGACTGCTGGGAATGCTGGTTTTTGAACAGCATAGCGAGCTCATCAAGCTCCCGTCGAGCACCCACGAAATTTGTCCCATTATCACACATGATCATCGCTGGTTTCCCTCGCCTAGCAACAAATCTCTTCAACGCAGCCAAGAATCCTTGGGTTGTGAGATCGGAAACCATTTCAATATGGACCGCCTTCGTGACAAGGCAGACAAAAATTGCGGCGTAGTGTTTCACGGAGATTTTCGTTCGATTCGGATAGCGAACAACAAAAGGTCCGCAATAGTCGATCCCAACTCGCAAGAATGGCGGAGCTGGAGTAACTCGTTCGGCCGGCAGATCAGCCATCAATTGATCTTGTGATGTTGGCTTGCTGCGGAAACAGGTGATGCACCTGTGTATAATCTTCCTGGCGAGACTACGGGCACTGAGCGGCCAGAATCGTTCTCGTACACTGGCCACCAACAGTTGCGGGCCCGCGTGTAGGTGTTCATAGTGGTAGTGTCGCATAATCATGGAAGTTAGAGGGTGGTTTTTGTCTAGGAGAATAGGATGTTTCCGGTCCATCGATATGCGGGCATTTTCAAGCCGGCCGCCGACCCGGAGTACGCCTTCAACCCATTGCGGATGAAGCGTACGAATGCGAGAGGTCGACCGCACTTCCCCGTGACGTTCTAATTCAGCTATATCTCGAGCGAAACACTCCCATTGTGACAGCTTCACCAACTGCATTAATGCTTCTTCCCGCTCCTTCAGGGTCAGTGGTCCAGTTCTCCTACAGTTGTCGCGAGTACGAAGTGCATTGTGCTTGAATCGTAGCAAATACGCTACTAGTTTTACTGAGCGGTGTAGAGTAGATCGCAGGCTGAAGATCTCACTGGGCTCTGGTATTGTAGCAACAGACGCGACCACAGATCCCTCTTCGAGGTACGATTTCTCCAGGTCTTCCAGGAGCACTTCTTGTGTTTTGGGCCAACAATCCTTATCTTCTCGCAGCCAACTTGGTCCATACCACCACAACGAGTCCTGCTTCAGTTCAGCTGCTGGAATACCGCGAGAGAGGGCGTCCGCAGGGTTCTCTGTACCTGCAACATGTCGCCACGTACCGGTCCTCGTGAGGTGTTGTACTTCCGATATTCGGTTTGCTACGAACATCTGGTATCGTGACGGTTGAGAAGACAACCAATACCGAACGATCATGGAATCGGTATGAAAGTACGACTGCGTTGAAATCGTGAGGCTAGCAGACGTTTTTTCGTAGAGGTGAGCCAGTAATACAGCAGAGGACAACTCCAAGCGGGGAATCGTGAGTTTCTTTCGTTTCTTCTCTACTTCGGACAGCGGCGCGACTCTTGATTTTGCGACTAGTAGGTTGGACGTGATGGTGCCATCGAAGTGGGTGCATCGCACATACAAACAGGCTCCATAGGCTTTCATGGACGCGTCGCAAAAGCCGTGGAGCTCCATCGAAAGGCAATCCTTTCTGAAGGCAACCCACCTCGGAATCTGCAAGTTGCCAAGCTGCGATAAGCTGGTTCTGAACTCCAGCCATTGAGCTTGAAGTTCACTTGGTAGCGGTTCGTCCCACGAAATCTTCTGTTTCCAGAGATTCTGGACAAATATTTTTGCGGAAACGATCACAGTTCCGATTAGCCCGAGCGGATCGAACATTCGAGCTAAATCAGAAATGACCGTGCGTTTACAGATTTCCGATGTGTTCCACTCCGGTATTTTGAACCGAAAGACGTCCAACCTGGGCTCCCAGATGAGACCCAGCGTTTTGATGATTGCACTAGAATCGTACAACTCGAAAGATGTTCGGTCGTCCTGAAGCTCCTTAGGTATATTCTCCAACACCGCTGGACAGTTACTGCTCCATTTCCTAAGGTTGAATCCTCCGCCATGCAAAAGTTGCTGAATATCGCTGGATATCTTGACTCCCTCCTGTACGTCGTCAACACCGGACATCATGTCATCGACATAGAAATCTTTGCAGAGAATCTTGGCTGCTTCAGGGAATTTGTTCCCATCTAGTTCTGCTAGACGTTTGAGGCACTTGGTAGCTAAATACGGTGCCGATGCCGTACCGTATGTGACGGTGTTTAGCTGAAACACTCGAATAGGTTCGTTCTGGTTGTCACGCCACAGGATTTTATGCAGTCTTCTATCAGCCAGTTGTTGCTGTACCATGCGGTACATTTTCTCCACATCTGCCACTATGGCGATTCTGTGGAACCGAAAACGGAGGACGATCGAGATGATGTCATCCTGCACCGTAGGTCCTACCATCAATGCGTTGTTCAGCGAGAGGCCGCTCGATGTGGGACACGACGCATCAAACACAACCCGTAGTTTAGTGGTCGTGCTATCGAGTTTGATGACACAATGATGAGGAATGAAATACTCCGGCAAGGCCGAACTTTCTTCGTCTCCAACAATTTCTTCCATGTGTCCCATTTGGAGATACTCGTGAATGAAATCACGATACATCCGTTTCAACTCAGGATCTGCAGTAAGGCGGCGCTCGAGTGAAAGGAAGCGCTTCATGGCTATGTTCCTCGAATCCCCGAGTTGTTGAATAAGGTAATCCTTTTTGGGCAGTGTAACTACAAATCTTCCTGTTGCATCTCGGACCGTAGTGCGATCGAAAAACTTCTCGCAGGCATATTCCTCCAATGAGAAAACACTGTCCGTTTTACACGTCTCTAACTCCCAAAAACGTGTCAAAAGTTCATCCAGTTTCTCCGTACATGTGTTGGCAACGTGAGGTCTTCGCACGTCCGAGTTGTCCGGCAAGTTTCCACAAACAATCCAGCCGAGGGTGGTGTTCTGCGCTACTGGTCCATTTTCTCCCAGGTAGATCTTCTCGTTGCGTAGCAAGTCAAAGAAAAGTCCCGCTCCGATAATCATGTCGACGTTGCTTGGTTCAGTGAAGAATGGATCCGCTAGTACAATATCCTCCGGAAGCTTCAACTTGGATGCGTCCACCTTCTGGGTAGGCAAATTCAGCGTCACATTGGGTAGTACGTAGAAGGTTTCTTCCCCGGAGAAGGAAGATACGCGAGAGCGAACTCGAGCAAAGACCGATTGCTTGCACTTCCTTGCTGCTTGACCAATACCGCTGATCGATAGTGCTTCGCGTGAGCGCTTGAACTTCAAACGCTGTGACGCATGCTCCGAAATAAAGCAAAGCTGAGAACCGCTGTCTAGCAAAGCTCTAGCTTGTGTAGTATTCCCAAATTGATCTTCAAGAACCACGATCGCAGTTGCGAGTAGAACTGATCGTGGACTCTTGGGTACATTAGCAGAGAGTACCACATTAGGAATGTCTGTGGCAAGTGGCGAGAAACTTTGCGGATTTGGAATAGCAGGAGTGGAGATTGTGGATGGGAGACTTGTGGAATTCTGGGAATTATTGAGTGTTTGCTTATTGATTGGTGAGGTTGTGGGTGTCTGTATTGATTGTGGGTTCTGTGGGTTCTGTTGCGACCGTTTGTTCGACTGTGGAATTGACTGGTTGTCCGGAGAATCATTCGCCTTCAGGTGCAGCATAGAGTGATGTCGCTGACCACAAACGCGACATGTTCCTCGAGTGCAGGCTTTTGCCACGTGACCTCGCGACAAACAGTTGAAGCAAAGCTGAGTTGATTTCACAGTGCTTCTCCTGTCATCGACCTTCATGGATTTGAACCGCTTACACTGGAACAGCGGGTGCTGTCCTTCACCACACAACGAACAAGAAGACTGAACACCGGCGTAACTGTTGCTTACCCGAGGTACCTTCTTCTGTTCCAATGGACCGGTTGATTCTCCGGTGATTGATCGTAGAACTGTACGATGATTTCTCAGGAAGTCCATCAAATTGTCAAACTTGGGAACATCCTTTGAACGATGCTCCGTTTCCCATAAACGAAGCGTTGTGGCATCTAGCTTGCTCAACAGCATGTGGACTAACAGTGTGCTCCAGTCTGCTGTCTGCTCGCCGAGTTTGTCAAGCATTTGCAGGTGCTTGTCATACTCGTTGACAACATGATTGAGAGAGTCGAACGTCTCCTTCTTCATTGGTTGCACTGCAAATAGTGCGTCGAGATGAGATTTCACCAGCAACTTCTTATTCTCATAACGTGATTCCAAAGACTTCCACGCTATGGAATAGTTAGCTACCGTCAGATCTATCGAAGCGATCTGTTGTAGCGCTTCACCTGCTAGCGATGATCGTAGGTATGTGAACCTATCGATGTCCGACAGATGGGGGTTGTCCACAATCAGATTTTGGAACGTATCTCTGAATGTGACCCATTCCATCAGAGATCCACGGAAAACTGGCAGCTTGAGTTCTGGTAACTTCACTCGCATCGTTGGGACTGGTGTTTGCTGCGCAACTGAAGCTGCGGCCGTGCTGGTACCTGCCCCCGGGCAAGCCTGGAATGCTTGGAGTAGGTTCTTGAGATTGAAGTACTGGTTCGCAAAGTCCTTCATGACCTTACGGTTTGATTCATCCATCTTCTGCAGCAGTGCTTTCCGTTTCACTTGATCTTCTTCCTTCTCATCTGTTTCGGTGAGTTCGTCGTCTTCTTCCAGAATGCACTCAATGTTCAATCGCACTTCACAAAAGTCATTGTACACTTCATCAAGCTTTTTAAGCCTAGCGTTCACTGACACTTTGTCACGAGTATCGTCATAGTTTTGCACGAATTCACTGATCGATTCAACCACATCTCGCAGCAGCCTTTCCTTCTTCGTCCACCTCCGTAGATCTGCCATACTATCCACTATGCACTTGTACAACTGCACTTAACACAACTCCACAGTATACCGAACGCGTAGTAATACGGATCGCGATTGACAGAACCCCACAGACAACAGACAGAAAAGTATCGATCGATCGAAATTGGCCAATCAACCCCAAAGCGGACTCAACCCAGCGGACAAATCAACCACGTATTCCAAAAGAAAACGCAAAGCATGCAATTTATCGTTTATTTTTCGTTTTTAAGCCACATGCAATCGGGCTGGCATCAGTGTCGAGATGGTAGACGACTGATCATGCATTCAATCGCCACTACAGACAAACCTTTGGGAACTACTTATCTGGCTGGATTTTCCGCTGGCCTGGATGATGGAAGCTGACTCATCAATTGATCGCTGCATGCACGGGTACCACAGCAGCACGTTAACCCTCTAATACCCAACCCCGCCTTTAGACGGGGTATAGTTTGAGCATTTTTGTAATTTTTGCTTCGTGGAAAATCAATTTTTTTATATTTTTGGCTGATATTTAGGACTGTTTTGTATATCTCAACATAATTTTTGGTGTATTTTAAAGCGTATTTACATTTTTTAAAAATCATTGAAAAATTGATGTTTTAGTCACCTTTTAGAAGTCACTGTTTATTTTGTACTGAATCGCTACAATTAACATATTTAAAAATTTTCCCAAATCATTCTATCCTAGTTTAATAGTTTAAGGGAATCGAATACACTCTAAAATTATTTTCCTTAAAATTACACGGAAAATAAAATTTCCTATGAAAAAAATTCAAAATAAATTTTTTTCAACAATTATCTTAAAATATCAAAATGTTTTCATCTCGAAAAATCCGTACCCCAAATAGGCTTCCAGGAAAAATATAAAAGTGTGGGGATGTTCAAAAATAAAAATTAGAAAAATCAAAAACTGAAATTCACGAAATTGAGAAATAAAAAGAATCATCTTCCAAAACATGTTTAAATCGATTTTAGATGACGAAAAATGATATTTAGATCAAAATCAAAAATTTGGGTATTAGAGGGTTAACGTTGAATGCACACCGCCGTCGATCGTTGCGCCGAGAACTCGAACAATTGAACTGTGCAGTTGATTACCGCACGCTCTCTGTGGACCGCCGTCGTCGCACCGCCAACGTAGGACGGCCAGCGCTCTATCGTTGAACAATAGCACGGTCAACGTGCTGGACAATCGAATCAGTCGACTGCCGAGATAAAGGCCACACGCAAAGTATCGAACAATGTGGATCGGTGGTTGCAATGGCTTGACCACGCGGAATCGATCACTTCACTCGCGAACTTAGAAGCACCAAATCTCTATCACTTCGACCGTGATCCGGTTCGAAGGACCATAAATTATGTAAACTCTTCGATCACAGGTCTCTGGGTGATATCGATCCTACAGGTCGTTACTTCGATTGCTGGACACTTCTTTTCGCGAATAAATTAACACGGGACTCGTACAGAAAAACGACTGGTAAAGTGCACGGTTTATTGCGAACTGATCTGGTTGGGTATGATCGGATGATCTTCGGGTGTCTACTTCAACTGATATTTTACATATGAGTATTGAATGTTTGCAGAGAATGAGATAGGGTTCCCTCTCACAATCATCATTGAAGATGATGATTGTTGCAGAGTGGTTTAAAATACTAAATTGGATTAACTAATTTACAATGAGTATACCACACAAAATAACAATCTGTACAAACCGCATTTTTTTTTTAATTTTAACGTTTCAAACATTTGTAGCGAAAAAAATTTCAACGGGGAAAAATCTGGAAAATAATGATTATTACTAGCAGTTATGTACACGTAACATATAACTCAAAACCGACTTTAAAAATTCTTATTTTGGATAGAAAAACCTCAAACATTAAGAATATGCTCTATCCCAAAAAACACCTATTTTTTGGTCGAACTTTCACGCTCTGTTTTAAATATCTTCAGAGGTTATAAAATTCCGTTCTCTGGTAGAACTACCTCTTCAAAAGATTTAAATACAAACCCAATCGAAAAAAATGCAAATTTTCAACTTTATGTATTTTTTATTTTCGTAATCGTTCTTTGAAGACGCATAAAAAAAGAGTTCCTCGAAAAATTGCCTATTTTTCATTTTTAAGAATTGCCCTAAACTACTGAGGGAATTTTTCATGATTAAAAAAATTTTCCTATATCATAAGCATTCTGGAAAAGAATATATTTACGCAAAAATAAGAGAAAAAATTGATTATTTTCCCACATTTTTTGCAATTTTAAATTTTTAGGAGGTGTCCAAAATTTTAAAAACATATGTGCAATCTTTGAGATAAAAGTCCAAGTTAAATGATTATTTTTTGAAAATCAGAACTGCCATTCTTTATTTAAGAGATTTATATAGTACCTCCTAAAATAAAGATATGTTTATTTCGAACAGATTATTTTTCAGGCAATTGTAAAAGTGTTTATAGTTAATTTCCGATACAGTCCTTATGTGTAATCAATACCATAAAATTTCAACAACTTCAGTTTAAGATTGGTGCAGATATTGTCAATATCATAAAATAAGATGTTAGCATATTTGTTCACCCATTTTAAAAATTGACTGTACAACTGTCATCATGACTGTTCGGATTTTTATCAAAATTTGACACTTTAAACCCATTATGAAAACTGTTCTCTGCCAAATTTTGAGCCTCATTGCTTGAAATGTTTTCAAGTTATAACTGTTTGTTTAAATGTCACGATACAAAAAAACATGTTTGCTTATTGTGACTTTGTGTCACATATATGGCTATAACTTTATTACGGCTAGATCAACTTGATTGAAATTTCTACACAATATTTCTTCATGTATACTTTACAAACAGAACAGTTTTGATTGAAATCGGTTCAGTGAAAAAGTGATATTTTTTAAAACGTTTGTTTTCTCAAACTTCTCAAATGGCAAGATTCTTGTTTCAACGATATCTCTACAAATATTCAACCAATTTTGATGAAATTTATATGGTAAAGCTATAAATAATACACTATTCTTGGTAAAAATAAGCCATTTATTATTTTATTGGAAAATCATTCTGAATTCCAGGAACAAAAATTTGTTCCGAGATCCCTACGATAATTGCTCTGAGATTCCCACAGAATTTCTGGATGGGATTCCTCCAGAAATTCCTTCCGTCATCCCTCTAGAAATTAATTCAGGATTACTGCAGGAGTTCTTTCGGAGTTGCCTCAGAGATTCTTCCAGGAATTTATTTAGGATTTGTTCAGAATTGCCACCTGTGGTTCTTCCAGGAGTTCTCTATAGGATTACCCTTGTAACTCCATACGGGATTCCTTTCTGGAATTCTCCTTCCCAGATTCTCCCAGAAGATTCCTATGAAATAATTCTAGGTTCTTCCAGAGATTCCTTCAAGAGTTTCTTTTAAGATTTCTTCAGAACTTATTGGAATATCTTATGATTTTTTTCCTGCGAAGAGACTATTGTAAGAATCTCAGAAATCGTTCGTGTAGAAATTCCATAAAAAATTGTTTGAGATATTCCTCAAGAAGTTGTTGGAGGAATTTCATAAGGAACAACAAGAGCAAGTCTTAGAATACTTCCATAAAGAATAAAAAAAAACTCCTGGAGTATTTCCATGAGCGAAATTTAAGAAACTTCCAGAATGAATTCCAGAATATGTGATCCGCAAGAATTCCAGCAGGAAATCCTGCAGAAATCCCAGACGAAGTTCTTGGAGGAACCCCGGAAGGATATCCTGAATGAATTATTGGACAAATATTAAATGGAACTCCTGGAAGAACCTTGACTTACTTTCCAGGAGTCTGGAAGTCCTGAAGAATTTCCAGAAGATACCCCGGGTAAAATTTCTGGAGAGGTCCCCGATACCACTCCTGGTGTAATCTCCCAGTAAACCACACATCGTACAAGGATGTGTAGGTCCAATCGTATTTTGATTCATGAAAGATCAAAATCACATAAGACGATAATCCTTGTAGCAAAAATGATACAATCAATTGTATAAAAATCTGCACTGCGATTTGTTAACGATAACCTATGATGGAAATAAAACGAGCCACAAATACCGCGATTTGAAATCGCTGCGACTCGTAAACATGGCATGTCATATTTTAGGCTTGATTAGTAGCGAATGGAATCGCAGAAATCTTGGCATAATCTTGCACCGGTGCCGATCAACACAAATCAACACTAAACTCACCGAGTGCTCCCTTTGGCAAGCAGACTTTAGCATATAGCAGCAAAATCTCATAATTTTATGAATACGTACCTCTAAGTTATGTTCCTAATACGTGAGGGTGTGTACAATTCGATAATTAGCCACATATTTTCAGTCACACGATCTTCCTGCAATGGAAGAAGCATCCACTCTCCGGGTGGGTTTTCACACAAGGTATTTTCCATCCTGGTCTGAAACAGGTACCTCGACGGGACGTTGCTTCTGGGTTAGAGGTTCATTTCCTATGGTTGGGCAATATTTCTGCAGATTTGCACAATATAAAACTAAATCTGCATTAACATGTCTAAAGGGTCTAACTCGTTTTGTAAACAAACATTGTTTCTGTCGCTGTAGGGTCTATCTCGATCCACCCATGCATCTGGGGGCCGTTATCAGAAAGATCAATCTTCGCTCTTTCTGATAACGGCCCCCAGATGCGTGGGTGGATCGAGATGAGCCCTACAGCGACAGAAACAATGTTTGTTTACAAAACGAGTTAGACCCTTTAGACATGTTGATGCAGAAATCACAATTTCTTTCCGCGACGACGACGACGACGACGACGGAGCGCGCACGGTGCTGGTGTTCGGTTGTAAACAAAACTAGTCGTTAAAAGTGCAGCTCAAACTCGTGGCAAGTTGTATAATCTGACAGATCCTAGGCATAGGATAATATAGAGTAAGGTGGGGCAAAAGTTCGACCTTAGTTGAAAATTCAACTTTTTTCAAGAAATCGTAGCAGATAAAAATAAATGAATACCGTGTGGTGATTCTACCATCCATGAGCTAAAAATTCGCTGAACAAAGTTACACCAAATGTATTTTCAATTTTGAGTTACAACACTTTTTGTATGTGTGTGTCTAATTCGAACTCTTGCCCCACCACTGGGGTAGAAGTTCGAATCTAGTGTTTGTGGAATTTCGCTAACCGTAGCACACTATTTCGACACTTTGGTAATCTGAATGCCTAAAACCAATTAATATTTGATGTTGGAACTGGAATACACTTTAAAGTTCGATCTGGATTTTACCCAAATCAGGGTTAAATTTACTACACCACAAATTAGTAGTTTTCCGCCAAATCCAGATGAAACAACATTTTTTTTTCAACTTTGATCGAATTTTCTCACTAATTCCATCATTTTTAAAGATAATATGTACATTTTGCAGAATTTTAGGTTTTTACCTAAAGTTGCTACATGACTCGAACTCTTGCCCCACAATTCGAACTTTTGCCCCACTATGTGTAAAATATGATTTCCAAATCTTTTTTGCAAAAAGTTATACATGCTAAAGCATCTTCAAAATATACCTAGCTAAGCCCCAAAATAAAATATAGAATTCGATTTCATTACAATTCCACTCCATGCGTTGGAAGAACCATCGCATATTACAATTTTTTGATCAAAAACCAACAATTTGTCATAACTTTTAGAAATATTGATCAATTTTCATAATTTTTGGAGTGAAAGACTCTTTTTCAAAAAGACTTCGAACAACTTTGACACCCGAAAGAAATAATTTGAATTGAGCTCAAAAACTTCAAAAGAAACTCTTGCCCCACTCGAACTTTTGCCCCACTTTACTCTACATGATATATCAGGTGAGTGAAGTGTCGGGCACAATCGCAACGACTTAGGGAAGTTTACCCCCAGTCATCATATTTAGCATCATGAGAAGTGATATGTGCAGGAAAGGTTGAGTTTATATTGGTCAACTAAAACACCCCGATCAAGAAAGATGAGTTAGTACAGTGGTACGGTATCTGACTGTGGATCTCAAGGACCTGGTTTCAAGGCTTGACGGTTGATTTTTTTTTAAACAAAATGATACATCGCATTACAGATCATGGGAAGTCATTTTATTTGATTTTTTATCAATATTGCGGGCATCGTTTTACATATCATTGAAAGTCGAAAAAAGTCTTCCAAAGCACGTATATGGCCTCCACTTTGGTATGCATATAGCAGTTTGGTGCAGTTTATACGATTGAATAGGTTTTTATATGGTGTTGTATAGAAAAAATTATACAGACCAAAATGTTTACTGGGCTTCTTCTTCTTCTTTATGGCTCTACGTCCGCACTGGGACTTGGCCTGCCTCGCTTCAACTTAGTGTTCTTTGAGCACTTCCACAGTTATTAATTGAAGGGCTTTTTTTGCCTGCCATTGCATGAATTTGTATATTGTGAGGCAAGTACAATGATACTCTATGCCCAGGGAGTCGAGAAAATTTTCCGACCGGAACGGGAATCGAACCCGCCGTCTCTGGATTGGCGATCCATAGCCTTAACCACTAGGCTAATTGGAGACTCCTGGTGTAATCTTAGAAGAAAATCCTGGAAAAATACCAGAAGCAGAGCCTAGCTAACACAAAGTCTTATATGATGTTGAATAGAATGCTAAAGTGGAAGCCATATGCGTACCTTGTTCCATTTAACCGCGTGTAAAGTGTGCGTATATCGCCTCCACTTTTGCATCCTATCCAACATCATATGCGATCGTGTGTTGACTGGGAGGAACCCATAAAGTTATTCATAGAAGAAACCTAAAAGGAGTTCTTGAAGGAATCCCGGAAGAAGTCTAGCGTAACATGTGAAAAGGGCCTAAGTGCTTTTTGTAAACAGACATGTTTCACACATCAACACACTTATCAGAAAGAGCAAACTTATCAGAAAGAGCAAACTTCTGTTAATTAACTTTTATTATTAATTATTTATTATTAACCCTTAAGGGTGTTGATGTTCGTGGGTGGATCAAGATTAGCTCTATACTGCCGTAATTCTGCAAAGTGACGTAAGCGACATTGATAGTTTTGGACCATTTTTTGGTTATTATGCATATAACTCTTGCTCATCCTCTACGTTTCTTTCCATAGATGATAGATTACGACTAGATCTTGCATTCTAATACAGCAGGCATACCACAGTGTTATTTTTACCAGATATTAAATATAGTATACCAAAAGATATCGACATTTTGAATGGCGCTTACGTTAATTTGCAGAATTACGGCAGTATAGCGACCGAAACATTTTCGTTTATAAAAAAGCACTTAGGCCCTTTTCACATGTTACGCTAGAAGTTGCTGGAGGAAGGATTTCCCAGATAAATTCAATACCTGGAGAAATCCCAAAAGCAATACCTTGAGGATTCACATAAGAAACGCCCAGAGAAAACCTAGAAAAATCCCAAAAAGTTCTATCTTACAAAAAAAACGCCTGGAGAATCATTGGAGGAACTCCACGACGAATCTTAGAATGAATTCTTGTAGAAATCCTTGAAGGAACTTTTGGAATGATCCCGGAAGGAATTCCTGTGGGAATCTCCGAATAAATATCTGAATGAACCACGGATAAAAATTACTTGAGATATCTCAGTTGAAATTATTAAAGGATGGTTCGAAAAAACTTCTGGTAGAGTCTTAGAAAACACCTCTGGAGAAAACCCTGAAGGAACTCCGAGAAGATCCCAAACAAATAAAATAAAAAAAATCCTGGAAAAACCATTAGAAGAAACTCATGAAGGATTTTTTGTAGAACTTCTAATGAAAATCTCAGAGACATTTCATGAGAGGGGATATCAGAGGCATTCCAAGAAGCTTCAGAGCATTTCAGACCCGTTACGGAGGCGTTACATGGGCATTTTCGGGGGTTTCAGAGGGTCTAAGGTGCGTTACATAAGGTGCGAGGGGGTTTTAGGGGGGTTTCAGAGGTATTGAAACATGCTTCAGCGTATTTCCGGCAGGCTTTTCAGAACATTTGAAAATTCCTAAAAGAGTCTGGAAAAAGTTACAATGAAAAATCTGATATTTAGTGGTCGTAAACAGAAAATAACCAATTTTTTTTTCTAAATGAAGTAGATAGAACAAAATTTTTATCGGAAAGTTTTCTTATAGGGTAAGAAACCAAACTTTGAACTAGTCAAATTGTAATCTTAATTTGAACCATTTCGAAATTCATTAAAAAGGCGTACTTTTTAGGCACATATTGTCCCGAAAAAGGTGTTAAACAGCTTTCCGTAATATAACCTGATAACATGGACTTTAAAAGCATTGAAAAAAGCGTTTTTAACATGGAAAACAAGCAATTGAAAAATCACTGTGATTTCATCCATTTCCCCCCAGAGAAAGCACATTTTCGGTGCACTCGTACAGGCCATGCATTGTATCACACGCAATATGTGGACACGTCAAATGAAAGCTTATTTATCGTAGAATCGACCAACCGAATAATATTCCGCATTATTTGTCATAAAATTATGAAATTTAAGTAATTCTTACTTGGAGAATGTTATCTTAAGTTGAACCATTTGTAATCTAAATTTGAACTAGTAAACGGGGGCGAGCTTCCAGTATTGGCCTGCAGACTGCGCTAGTGGTTGTTTTGTTTACTCTTGGGGGATGAAAAATTCCAAATTAAGTTTCCAAGTTCCTGAAGAGTTTAGAACATTCATAGTTGAAATTCCACTGCCTAATGAAAAATAGTTATGGGAAATAGCAGATCCATGTGTTTTTCTATTGTTCAGCACGAAATTGGCTGTTGTGGGAGATGCTCGAGCTGCTACCGCCAGTAGTTCAAATTAAGATTAAAATTGGTTCAAATTATGATTACGATGGTTCAAATTAACCCATATCCGCCCAGCGTCCTATTTATAGGACAGATGCCCCGAACGCCCAGCGTCCTATAAATAGGACAGTCCTTTTGCTAAGAATATCTCCAGAATTATGCGAAATTTTAGAATACTTTCTTCAGAGAAGATGTTCTCCACACCCATACCTTGCTCATAGTGGACAATATGGTATGTGACTGGTTCACTAGGTGGCGTAAACGATGCTGCAAAGAATGCATATTGTCACGATCTGTGAGCATCATTTCCAATGCGAAAAAAAAGTTATTTCCCTGAAATCTTGACAATGGTTAATAATTTACAGTTCATTTCTTCAGCAGAGTTGTTAATCACACATTCCTTAGGATGTGGAGGTGGTAGCAAGGATATTTAAATTCAAGATGGCGGCTTAGGTTCCAAGATGGCGGTTAAAACTTCAGAATATATGCTTTTAAAGACAATGCTGCTTCGGATACTATGCAATATGGGTATCTATCGATCGGGCTTCACAAGTAGAACTCAAAAATTAATATCCGACGCCATTTTGAAATCAAAGATGGCGGACCATATCCAATATGGCGGCCATGAAATGGCAGTTTGATCTATGATACCATGCTGGGTATCTATCGATCGGGCTTGATGAGTAGAAGTCAAAAATTAATATCCGACGCCATTTTGAAATCAAAGATGGCGGACCATATCCAAGATGGCGGCCACGGAATGGTAGTTTGAGCTATGATACCATGCAATATGAGTATGGATCGATCGGGCATGATGAGTAGAAGTAAAAAATCGATATTTAACGCCATTTTGAAATCCAAGATGGCGGACCATATCCAAAATGGCGGCCACGCAATGGTAGTTCGATCTATAGTACCATGCAATATGGGTATCGATCGATCGGGTTTCATGAGTAGAAGTCAAAAATCGACATTTGATCCTATTTCGAAAACCAATATGGGTATCTATCGATCGGGCTTCATGAGTAGAAGTCAAAATCGATATTTGACCCTGTTTCGAATTCAAAGATGGCGGACCATATCCAAGATGGCGCCCATGGAATGGTAGTTTGAGCTATGATACCATGCAATATGGGTATCTATCGATCGGGCATGATGAGTAGAAGTAAAAATCGATATTTTGCGCCATTTTGAAATTCAAGATGGCGGACCATATCCAAGATGGTGGCCACGGAATGGTAGTTTGAGCTATGATACTATGCAATATGGGTATCTATCGATCGGGCTTCATGAGTAGAAGTCAAAAAACGATATTTGACTCTGTTTAGAAATCCAATATGGCGGCCCATATCCAAGATGGCGGCCACAGAATTAGTACTTGAGCTATGAAACCACGCAATATGGGTATCTATCGATCGGGCTTCATGAGTAGAACACAAAAATTAATATCCGACGCTATTTTGAAACCCAAGATGGCGGACCATACCCAAGTTAGTGGCCACGGAATGGTAGCTATAATACCATGCAATATGCGTATCTAAAGGGTAGCGGGTAGGAAAAAAGGTGGAGCAGACGGTCGGGTAAAGGGTCTGGGTGAATGATAGAGTAGAGGGAGTGGAGTAGAAGGTTAGGGTAGAGGATAGGGTAGACGGTAGGGAGAAGAGTAGAATAGAGAGTAGGTTTGAGGGTAGGAAAAATGTTAGGGTAGAGAGAAGGGTAGACGGTACGATTAAGCACAATATAGACTAGAGGGAACGGTAAAGGATATGGCAGTGGTTATAGTAGAGGATAGTTTAGAGGGTAGGGCAGATGGTAGGGTTGAAGGTTAGGGGCTGTTCATAAACCACGTTGACCAAAATTTGACAATCTCAGACCCCCCCAGACTTTTGTCCATACAAAAAAAATGAAATTTGTATGGAGCGTAGATTTTGGCCAGATCCCCCCCCCCCTCCCCACAAAATGTCTACGTGATTTATGAACGGCCCCTTATGATAGAGCGTAGGATAGAGGGTTGGAATGGAGGGCAAAAGAGACAGTAAGGTAGAGGCTAGAGAATAGGATGAAGAATTGAGATGAGATCAGATGAGCTGAGGTTCTTTTTTGAGATACCTTCAGGAATTCTTTCCAGGAATTTTTCAGGCATTCCTTTCGAGAATCTTCTCAGGCTTATTCCCGAGATATTGCTTCCGAGATTGCTGTATGGATTGCTCCGGAGTTCTCTTCAGGGATTTTTGCAGGCGTTGTTTTGGAAAATCATGAAATGATTCTGTTAGTTATTCTTTTCTGCATTCTTTTAGGGATTTGTGCTGGAATTCCTTCAAAGATTCCTTCCATGATTCCTGCTGTTATTCCTTAAGGGATCCCTCCCGAAAAAAATGAAAACATATATGTTTCTTCCGAGATTGTTTTCAGGCAACCCTAGATCATATAGACATTTATCCAGCATTCTTTCTCGGATTCCTTCTGGAATTACTTCACAGATTCATTTTAGTATACTTTCAAAGTGTTCTGTCGAAAAATATTCAGAGAATCCTAATGGAATTCTTTCTATGAGCCGGGATCCTCGCTCGGGATTTTTACAGCAATTCCTCCCGGTATTTCTTCTGTGATCATTTCAGGGATTCCTACCAAGCTTTCAGTTGAGATTCCCTCAGAACTCTACCAGATATGACTCTCAGAATTCCTTCTGTATATCCTCCCGGGATTCATTCGTGGATTTCACATTATCTTTTCGATGTAACTTTGATAGTGCCCAGAATAACACCATAAAATTCACATATTGTTCACGAATAAACAATCATGGAGTAGTACAAACATAAGTGGAGAAGCCGTGTAGAGTATATCTGGTTTAAATTTTATTTCAAAACATGGAATGATGATGAACCTGGGCGTGTTGGTAGAATACCTGTAAATGCGGGACACCGAAGACGACCATATAGTTGAGGTCGAAATCAGATCTGTCAAAGGAGACACATTAAATGGAACATTACTTAACACGATTTTCTTTTTTAAATATGAAAAACTTCTGAAAAGTTTACGTATGGTGAGTACGTAAAGAGAGTTTATGGGTTGCTGAAGGAAAAACTCAATTACTTTATTAGAAATAATTATCTGTGTAAAATCTAACTTCTAAAGTATTTTAACGTTTGCTTATGCCACACATACTGAACTCTCTTTATTGGATTTGTTAAAAAAAAAATGAAATGATGAACACTGCAGTCGAAACTACATGAAATTACAAGAATCATGCATTGCATACTTTTAGGCGTTTATCGTGTTATATTTCTGCCCCAATTTATAAGTCCTTTTTCTATTCTTTTTGAGTGGTTATCATCTTTCTCACTTGTTTAGAGCTGCATTTTATCTATACGGATCAGAATATAACGATAGCGTGGAAGTTGTGCTGAAGTAGAACTCAAGAAAATTATCAGATATTGAGGACCTACAATGAAGATTTTTTTTGAAACTACACCATAGACTTCCATTTTTTTCATCAAATCATGCTTATTTTATTGGAACTTGACCTTTGATAACAAATTTATTTGAAGATTTAAATTGTGAGACACCTTGGGCGTTAACGGGTTAAGATTAAAATCATTATTGACGAATATTCGAATTTTTCAATGAAATTCGGAGCAAATACAAACTTTTTGCCACTTAACAGAAAGCTTATACCCGTGGCTTTCACGTACATAAGATTTTGTCGTAGTAAATTATTTCCATGTGGGAGAAAAATCACTCAAAATTTGCACGACTTCGGAAAGCCGCAATTTGGTTCAACTTTTGATTACCTACCCTAGTAATATTTCTTACAATTTTTCTAGAGATGTCACTACACTATATTCACATATGGATAAAACTGAATTTCAAACAACTTCTTCGAACAAACTAAGCTTGTAAATTCAATTTTTCAATTTCAAAGCCTTTTTTTTTTCCAAAATAACATTTTTCCGCATTCCCACAATCGCTACCTACAATTCCGTGGAAAAATGTCTGCATCAGCACTATTGTTTAACATTTTTTTAAAAAGTGCGCAAAATTAGACCCTAGGTGGGCAAAGTATGGCGCTGCATGGTGCATGTCACTGTCTTTAGAAGAAACGTGTATTTTGTCATGCAGAACAACTTTGTAAAACATTTAAAAATTCCAAAAAATATTAAGAAAAAGTTACAGCAAGAAACTGATTTTAAGGAGTTGTTTATAAATGGCACTTATCTCTAGAAATTGAGCAAATATAACAAAAGTTCGTTCGGCAAGTTTCTTCAAAATGACAGTCTCAACAACTTTGCTGAAGACATAAACACGCTATCTTTACTTATGAAAAAAAAAACAAAAAATGTCTATCTCACTAGGCAGATAATTGGACTACCCGCTATCGGCTATACCAATCGGCTGGTATATCTGAAAGGCATGGTACACAAATTACGTAACGCTAAAATCGGCCATTTTAGAACCCCTAGCCCCCCCCCCCCCTGTGTAACGCTTTTTGTATGAAAACCCAAATTTTTTTGTATGGATCGTAACGCAACGCTGGACTCCCCCCTCCCCCTATAGCGTTACGTAATTTGTGTACAATGCCAAATAGACGAAAAGACTCAGGAAAAACTCAATCTTTTTCGAAGACACAGTGTATGTTTAATTGTTAAATTGAGAGATAAATTTGTGAAAAAATTACCACTTGTTTTGGTGGGATTCGAACCCACGACTCCGTATCGATACATTTTTCGAAAGTAGTCCGAGACTTTCCGTGACTTTCTTGCAGAACTGGTCTACCCGTACAAGTTTTTCATTACCACATGCTCATGTTAGGCTTCTAAAATGAGCTGAAGGTGGTTAAATTTACATATGACGAAATGACATTTTCAGCACTGATACACACTATTATTCAAAAACGCTACACCATGTGCTACACAGTAGAGTAATCGTTCCCTTCGTTGCGGTAGTACCTAATGTTGTGGTAATGGCAATTCAGCACTTTTTCGACTAAAATATTAACAAAAAGCATTTTCAAAAGATTTATTATGCAATACATTACCGACGTACAGCAAGCATGAAAACGAAAAAAAGAAGAAATTCGAATCTATATTTTTTCTAGAAATAACTAAGTGCATAGCCCAGAACCTGTACTAGATATTATCGCAGATATCTAACCTATTTCCAATCTGAAATAGGTATTAGCACGTTTACGGTTTGAACGAAACGTGAGATATAACTGTGCTATCAGACACCACCCCCAAATCAGTACTGGTCAATTACACGTGATGTTGAGATTTGCTACAAAGCAACATCGAGATTTACTGGATTTTCAGGCTCGATAAACGTATCCCCTACACCCCCATAAATATCTTAGGTAGGCCTTATTTTTAAGTCCCTGACAAAACCTTCGAGTGACAATTAGACAGATAAAATTCGATCCTACGCCTCCCACGTTAAAATTGGCGTTCTTCTGTTGATGTTCAGTTTTGTTGTTTGTTTTGACGCAAATCCATCGATACGTTGATATGTTGTTGATAGGGGGGTTATTAATCTGCTTGATCATACGTCTATCATTAAATAATTACCGAAATATAACATTTCTCTAAAAAATGTATGCTTAAGTACATCAATCTTTTGCATGTATCATAAAACTATAAAACTTCATGATAAGATAAAAACAACGAATTATTAGGAACACGTCATCAACCATTCTTGTGATACTTTTTCATCTAACGATTGTCTTACATAACTTCACAAATTACGCATAGCACGTACCTGCAGAGCTAATCCGTCCAATCTTCCGACGGATTTAAACTTAACCTTGATCCACCGAAAAAACTGGCGACACAAATTTCACACTCCGAACTTGAAACCGCGCGCTATCCACGACCTAATCAACCGAGCAACTGAGGCGGTATCAAGTCTCGCCCCGGTCAGCTTATGCAGGTCCACACGCGGTATCGCACCAGAGAGACAAATACCATGCCTTGGTAGAGTAAGGTAAAATTACAACATCACTTATTTTCGACAGCAGCAGCTGTGAATCGGCATACCTGGAAGTAAGTGGGTACATATGGATTCGTGGGACAGAGACGGCCTTACCGGCAGTCAGTCGCGGTGTGTCGCTCAAGCTCAAAAACAAATTCGGAAGATAAGAATGTCTACTTTTGAAGCCGGTGTGGTGCCCAAAAGGTTGATAAGAAGCTCCAAGCAATTTGCTAACACTAACAGGTTGGTATGATTTTGGCAATTTTTGTCGAATTCCGTGTATAGGAAAGCGGCCACTAATCTCCCTTGATTTTGTTTGATTTGACAACTTATCAGCGATTTCTGGGTCGGATGGTTCGACTACCTTAGAGCTCACGAGACGCGCAGAAAGTCGCACGCTAATCGTCGGTACAGTCGGAGATCGATTTTATGGACGACGGATGATGGACGATAGTTCCAAACTTATAACCTGTTTATTGATTCAAGAAGGCATACATTAATATCGACCGCATATAGTTATTAAAAATATTGCACAAGAACGATTGGCATAGCATTATAGTTGAAGACAGGTTGCATATTAGAGAAGGTGGAATTAATGCATTCATTTGGTCAAGTTTTGCCATACTAACTTTAAGCTCGTATAGTACCCCATTAGACTTAATCGATTTTCATCAAATTATGAAGCTTCTGGGAGTCAAAAACAACTGATACAGCGGATAAGTCAGCATATTTCGAATTTTACAAGGAATTTTATAAAAAGAAAATCGTGTTAAGTACTGTTCCTTTGCAATCCAGTAACTGAAAACAGTACTTAACACGATTTTCTTTTTAGATATTCCCCTAACAAGCCCAGGTTCATCATCATCAAGGAATTTTATGGTTTTCATATAAGTGTGATAATATGAAAGTGATACTGCGATGTGGAATTGGAAAGGAAGTGGTAAATTAGTAAGAAAGGGACGGGCAAAAGATTGAACGCAGGACTTTCTGTATATATATGAATATATGAATATATATATGAATTGGAAGCGGTAGCGACTACAGCACAAAGCTCTACTATAAAGAAGAGAACGCAGAAACATGTAGAAGAGGTGCTTTAGAAACAATTGTATATCGAATTTGTGCTAAAGTCGTAGCCGAAACAATATGACTCATGTTTATTTATATCAGTTTTAACTGCTCAAAATGATACAAAATGTTATCATCAAGCACACCTGATAATTCTAATCCTCACCATGATTCATACAACTAACGTATTTTGTCACATGTCACAATTCGAATGCTACTCGATTCATGATCAATTTATTATTTTTATGTAGATATGGATCTTCATCTAAATCAAAACTCAAATCCGTTATGCTAAATTCCCGATGTTACATCTTTCATTGTCGCTGACATCATTCTTGCATTCATATGAAAATTCAACAAAGATTGGCGGTCAAGAAAAAATCTTGCGCTAGATCAATATTTCAACCCAGATAGTCTTCCTTCAAAGCTACATCCTTTTAAAAACCAAGTCAGGAAAGTCTTCCGCAATCCATCAACCCCGAAATGAATTATTCAGTTGGACCACGATGTTTTACGACTACCGCCGCCGTAATAGCCAACACAATTAATCCAAAAAGAAAAAAAGTTATTTCGGCTCCTTTTTTGCGGCGGTCGGAAAAAAGTCTTTTGATTGATTGATTGATTGATACGCGCCTTTAGCTAGCTATCACCTTACGGTTTTCAGATTGCAGCACCAGATTTGAGCTTTCTGTGCCACCATACCTAGAGAGCATAGTATCGGCGTAGTCGATGCGACATCAACCATAGGGGTAAAGATCGTAAACAAACTCGGCCATTTCTTTGCTTTCATTCCCAATCGAATAAAGGCGATACGGAGACTTTTCAAACAAGTTGAAACACCGTTCATCACTGGAGGGTTACGCAATAGTTATTTATGTGACGAGTTGCAAAAAGTTGTTTTTTTTTCAGCACGAGTCGTACATTTATCCAACGAGGCTTGCCGAGTTGCATAAATACGAATAGTGCTGAAAAAGTCGAATTTTGCAACGAGTTCCATACTAGTAGTTTACGCAACAAGGTGCAGAATGACGATTTTTACAGCACGAGTCGTACATTTATCCAACGAGGCTTGCCGAGTTGGATAATTACGACGAGTGCTGTAAAAATCGAGTTCTGCACCGAGTTGCGTACAACGTTTTTTGCAAGTTCATAAATTACCGCTTGAGGATAGTTTTTAACAAAACTGTTGCATCAAACTGCACACTGATGATCATAGCAATGTTTAAGAAAATCTGATCATAGCAGGTTATACTGTGCAGTTGTCACAATTTTCAAAACTGCGTCCAGAAAGCATCAAGAAGTTGATCAAAACTGAAAACAGTGCTGTAATGGTTCATTACGCAACGCAAATCAGTGCTGTAATGAACCATTACAGCACTGTTACTTTGGTGTGGGAAAGTAGGCCTTTTCCTGTCAGATTTGCGTGAGGTAAAACAGCCTATTACGATGAGAAATTGCAAAAAAAAAATTATGCTATGATTTTTTCATAATGCAACTCATTTGAATTGGATAATGTTCCTAATGCAACTGAAATGAGTTGCATTATGAACATTATGCAACTCACTTCAGTTGCATTATGAACCAGTACGGAAAAGTTGGCCATTATGATACTGAAATGAGTAGTATAAAATAGAAATTATGACACTGAATTGCATTAAGGTTTTTTTTCTTGTTTCTTTATTTATCTACAGGCAATTGGCAAATGCAAGTTTCATTCTTATCGTTTTAATGGGTGCTTATTTCTAACAAAAATTCAAAAAAAGAAACAAAACATGTAGCGTTTTTTGTATACATCATTAGCATGAAAATGTAAGGACTTTGCTTAATAAGGGAACCGATACCCAAGTAATGTAGCGTGCAACCCGCGGGCCGCATGTGATGCCGAGTTATCTAAGGACTGTATCGGAAATTAACTGTAAACATTCAAAATGCTCTATCTCGACGCACGGTTGGTCTTTTCATTCCGGTTCTTCTATGAAATCTTCACAATATAGTTAATTTTAGAACAGCTTGAATAAAATTGGAAAATGTTTAGTATTATTGAAAATATGGGTATATGAGTATACCACACAAAATAAGAATCTGGACAAACAGTTTTTATTTTAATTTTTTTTAACGTTTCAAACATTTGTAACGAAAAAAAAATTGTACGGGGAAAAATCTGGAAAATAATGATTATTACTAGTAGTTATGTACACATAACACATCACTCAAAACCGACTTTTGAAATTCTTATTTTGGATAGAAAAACCTCCAATATTAAGAATATGGTCTATCCCAAAAAGCACCTACTTTTTGGTCGAACTTTGACGCTCTGTTTTAAAAATCTTTAGAGGTTATAAAATTCCGTTCTCTGGTAAAATCACCTCTTCAATAGATTTAAATACATACCCAATCGAAAAAAATCCAAATTTTTAACTTTTTGTATTTATTATTTGCGTAATCGTTCTTTGAAGACGCATAAAAAAAGAGTTCCTCGAAAAATGGCCTTTTTTCATTTTTAAGAATTGCCCTAAACTGCGGAGGGAATTTTTCTTGATAAAAAATAATTTTCCTATATCATAAGCATTCTGGAAAAGAATATATTTGCGCAAAAATAAGAGAAAAAATTGAATATTTTCCCACAGTTTTCGCAATTTTAAATTTTTAGGAGGTGTCCAAAATTTTAAAAACATTTGTGCAATCTTTGAGATAAAAGTCCAAGTTAAATGATTATTTTTTGAAAATCAGAACTGCCATTCTTTACTTAAGAGATTTATATAGTATCTCCAAAAATAAAGTTATGTTTATTTCGAACAGATTATTTTTTAGGCAATTGTGAACGTTTATAGTTAATTTCCGATACAGTCCTTATGTTGCCGTAGAATTTCTTGCAATGTTTCTTAAGGAGCTTGTTCTACTCCCAAAATAATCTTGAATAACGTGTTTAATGTTTCTCAAATTTATTATAAATTTATTAGGAGGTGCAATACAAGCAGATGAAAAAATAGGCCTGAGGATCACTGCACTAGAATATCGTTTTATGTTGGTTGTTGGGGCGGTTTTATAGTGAAACTGGCAACACTGCACAAATTGATAAGTAGTAGAAAAGAAGGCGATGAAGTGAGCAGTTTGGAAGTAGAATACCTTTGCAAACGGCGGATTTGTACACTTAAATGTAAGTTGCCAAAAATGTAGTTTGTTAATAAATAAATATATAGTTATGTGAATAACCACATCCACATCAGCAGTATCACCACGCGCTCGGACTTTGCACCATGCTGACCCAGCGACACACACCCAGAATGCCCGGTCAGCAATTATAAGGAATAAAGACAGGGACCAGTCAGTAGGACAGTTCAGTTCAGTGTTAAGAGTACAGTGTGTTAGATAGTAATTCGAATCAATGTAAGTTCAAGTGATTAATAAATGTTTTTTTTATAAGACCAGAAGGTCTGTAATATCTTTGGCGCAGCCGTCCGGTAGCTGTTTAAAGTGCGTGTAGAAAACAGTGTAAAAATTTTGATTCGTAAATCAAAATTCTAGTAGGTCCGCGAGTAATTTACATAGTGAAAGCATCCAGCGTCATCGAGGGTGTGCTAGGAGTTGAGGCCTCACCGCACGACACCAACAACAGTGAACCGCGATCCCCCACGATTGTAACAGGTAAGTGAAACTTGCGATTTTATTTACTCCGTGCGTTCTTAGAGAGGCACGATTAATACTATCCATTTTTCATTTATCGTATTGGAATTGAACCGTCCTTAGAGGAAGTTTAATTTCATCGCGATAAAATAAAGTTGATTACACACGTTACCCGTTCTTAGAGAGAGGTAACACGTGCAACAATTTAATCTATCGTCTGGATAGCAAAAGTTCTTAGAGAAGTTGCTTCCTAAACAGAATTAGCAAAGTTCCAAGAGAATTGTTATTCTGAGAAACATCACGAGTTCTTAGAGAACGTGAGTTTCTAAAAACATTTCAGTTAATGCCTAAAACTCCCAACAGGGCCAAGAGTGCCTTGCACATTACAAGGAATATACTGAAAAATAAAAACAAGGTGCAGTCAGCCTCTGAATCCACCACTGATTCCGATAACGATTCAATCGAATCGGCTGAATTTGCGCACGTCCCACTGAAAGATCTGCATATTTCGCTCGATCAAATCAACATGGCAATGGAAAACCCTTTAGACCAAATTGCGGCACAACTTAATACGATGATGCAAGCAATTAACAGGCTTGATGCAAAACAGAATGAATATGACGCGCTCATTCGAAACGCAACTAGTGCTCCTCCCGCTCCACCTTTGCCTTCCACCGAGTCACCCACAGGGCAACAAACGAGAACGAACCTCGACTATCTATTCAAAATACCGGACCCTATTAAGTCGCTCCCGGTATTCGAAGGAAATCGCAAACAGTTAACCGCTTGGTTGCAAACTGCGGAGAATACATTAAACTTTTTGAAACCACATGTTAACGATACACTTTTCAAAATGTACGTCACTGCCGTGACTAACAAAATTGCCGGAAAAGCAAAAGACATCTTATGCTTAGCCGGGAATCCAGATGATTTTGACGTTATTAAAGATATTTTAACAAACGCACTCGGAGACAGACAGGAGTTATCAACATACAAATGCCAGCTTTGGCAGAATAAAATGTCGAGGGCATATCAATACAAAAATATCACCAAAAAACAAAAGACATTATACAGAGCATAAAAAATTTGGCAAAGCAGAAACAATTATACAAAGACAATTGGCAGGCTATTAACGCATTTATTGATGAAGATGGCCTTGCCGCCTTTATTGCCGGTCTTAAAGAACCGTACTTCGGGTATGCGCAAGCAGCCAGACCCACTGATATTGAAGATGCATACGCATTCTTATGTAAATTTAAGTCTAAGGAATTAACAGCTTCCTACATGTCAGAAACACCTAAACACCCAAAACATTTCAAACAAAATTCGAGATTTGAGAAACCCCACTCGCATAACAACATTACTGAAGAGAAAACGGATTATAAAAACAACCAGAAACCAACAACATCATCAACCCCGATGGAAACCGAATCTACTAAAAGTCGTTTGACTCTTAATAGAAGGCTAATTAACAATCATGAACTTGATAGCTCTGAGTCCGAAGACGAAGCACCGGAAGAAATTTCCGTAAATTTTCAAGTACATGCGGAGTCCAAAAACGAGATATGAACTTCTTGCCATATCTCGAAATCAAACATCCAGAAACAGACACGTTAATAAAACTCTTGATTGACTCGGGTGCTAATAAAAACATTATCTCCCCAGGATTTCTAACACAAACGAAACCCATAAACACCTCTATTAGGAATGTCAATGGAAACCAAACAATAAAGAACAAAGGCAAATTAAAGATTTTCAAAAACCTTCCCCCGCTGTCATTTTATGAATATAAATTTCACGAATTTTTCGACGGCATATTAGGTGCCGAATCTCTAGCCAGATTCAAAGCAAAACTTAATTTTAGATCTGAAACGCTACGACTAAACGGAGAAAAAGTAAAATTCTTAAAATACTTTCTTTCAAAAGCCCCTATATATCACCACACAGTCACTTTGGATACACTTAATAACGGAGACTGGTTTGTCCCGGAATTCCAGAAATTGAATGAAAACTCAGTTATCGAGCCAGGATTATACAAGGCAGACAACTTAAAAACCACCATTAACATTATTTCTACAGAAAAGGAACCCTTAAAACTCCCATGTCTCAAAGTCACAATTAACAACTACGAAACCATCGACCCCATCCCTATTGAATCAAAGGAAAAACTTAGTATCGATGAAATACGCAGCGTTATTAGAACTGAACACCTATCTCCATTAGAAAAGTCGGAATTAATAAATCTGATTTACAATAATCAACAAGTTTTATTACGAAAAAACGAAAAACTATCATCCACTACCGCTATAAAACACAAAATAATAACCAATAATGATGCCCCTGTTTATACTAAAAGCTACCGCTATCCCCACCATTACCGGAAAGATGTTGAAGACCAGATTCAAGAAATGCTTGATAATGGTATCATCACCCATTCATCCAGCCCATATTCTTCCCCGATTTGGGTTGTACCAAAAAAAAACAGATGCTTCGGGAAAACGTAAAATACGAGTAGTTATCGACTATAGGAAATTAAATGATAAAACTATAGACGATAAATATCCCATGCCTCAAATAGAGGATATACTCGATCATCTTGGAAAATCTGTCTATTTTACCACACTAGACCTTAAATCCGGATTTCATCAAATTGAGATGGATCCGAAGCATAGAGAGAAAACCGCATTTTCTACAGACAAGGGCCACTTCGAGTTTACTCGGATGCCGTTTGGCCTGAAAAACGCCCCAGCCACCTTCCAGAGGGCTATGAATAATATTCTTAAGGACTATATCGGCACCATTTGTTATGTGTACCTCGATGATATTGTCGGATCATCGGACGGAACCTGAAAGAACACTTGCAAAATCTCATTCTAATTTTGAAAAGACTATCACAGTTTAATTTAAAAATACAACTCGACAAGTGCGAATTTTTAAAGAAGGAAACGGAATTCCTAGGTCACATCATCTCTGAAGATGGTGTTAAACCAAACCCCGACAAAATTGAAAAGATTCTTAACTGGCCAATCCCCAAAACTGATACTCAGATTAAGCAATTCCTAGGACTAGCTGGATATTATCGTCGGTTCATCAGAGATTTTTCGAAAATTACAAAACCCATGACAAAATATTTAAAAAAAAGACATACCATTAAACCTTCAGGACCAGAATTATTTGAACGCATTCAACACTTTGAAGCAAATCATATCTACGGATCAAGTATTAGCTTATCCGCAATATGATAAACCGTTTATATTAACAACAGATGCGTCAGATTTCGCATTAGGCGCAGTTCTGTCCCAAATGCAAGAAGGCATTGAGAGGCCTATCGCTTTTGGATCCAGAACATTGTCTGAAACGGAATCACGGTATGCCACAAACGAAAAAGAGGCATTAGCTATTAAATGGGCTACCCAAAAATTCAAAAACTATCTTCACGGCGCAAAATTTACCTTAGTCACCGACCACAAACCCCTTACGTTCATTAAAACTTCAGATAAAAATCCAAAAATTCTTAGATGGAGATTAGATCTAGAAACCTTTGACTATGACATAAAATATAAAGAAGGACGAGCCAACGTAGTTGCCGACGCACTAAGCCGACGCCCATTGGAGGTCAACAAAAATGAAATTATAATTGATACAAATCCTTCCATTTCAGGTACAAACCAGGAGAGAAATTCTAACATGGAAGAACCATCCGCAGACAACGAAACAATACACAGTGGAGATGATTCTAATGATTTTTATATACACTTTGTAGATCGCCCCATCAACCATTTCAAAAACCAACTGATTTTTCGGACATCTGGAATAACCACAACCATAAAGGAAACCCTCTTCCAAAACCATCGACGGACGATCGTGGCACAACCCAATTTTTCCAAAGAAGATATAACAAACTTTTTGAAAGTTCACCACAATGGTAAGCAAACCGCCATTCTCGCCCCAGACCCCATTATGCTTATCATACAAGAAGTATTTAAAGAACACTTTGATGCGAAAGGTCACTTCGTCTTTACAACTAAACTCGTTGAAGATGTACAAAACGAAGAAAGACAGAATCAATTAATTATTAATGAACATGAACAAGCCCATCGAGGAATAACGGAAGTAAACTCTCAATTAAAAAGATCCTACTATTTCCCCAAGATGAGCAAACTCATAAATATGCTAATCAACTCTTGCCGCGTTTGTAACAAACATAAGTACGAGCGTAAGCCGTACAATATAAAAATATCCCCCCGTCCGATAACGGAAAAACCGATGGAACGCGTCCATATGGACATTTTTATAATGGATTCCTGTAACTTTCTTTCCCTTATAGATTCATTTACTAAGCACCTCCAATTGTATAACATGAAAACAAAAAACCTTACCGACGTTCAAAAGGCATTAACTAAATACTTTGTATCCTTTGGCATCCCAAAATTAATCGTAACAGACCACGAAACGACGTTCCAATCAATACAATTTAGAAATTTTGTCAATCAAGCTGGATCTTCTTTAGCTTATGCTTCTTCGTCAGAAGCTAACGGTCAGATTGAAAGGGCACACTCGACTATAATTGAAATTTTTAACAGTAACAAACATAAATTCGATAATTTAGGCACAAAATCAATGATTAAACTATCAGTTGCATTGTATAATAACTCTGTTCACTCTGCCACTTCTTTCACTCCCAATGAACTGCTTTTTAACAATAACAATAACACAAACCCAATTGATATTGTCGAGAAGGCAAATAAACTATTTACCGATGCAAGAATAAACATGTATAAAGCCCAAATAAAATTAAGAAAACAAAATGACGATAAGGAAGATCCACCCGTAGTTGAAGAAAATCAGACGGTCTACGTTATTCCAAATATCAGAACGAAACAAGAACCACGAGCCAAAGAAACTAAAACCCACGATGTAAAACATAAAACATTCAAAAACGAAAGAAGCATTAAAAGAAATAAAAACAAAATTAAACGAATAAAGAAAACGTAAACTACATATTACAGATTACCATCTATTTCCTGGCCATCTTACTACTTGCCGAATCCAAAATGGAAATAAGGAATCTTCACACAGATCCAGTACTACTGATGAAATTAGGAAACTGCGGAATTCAGACCGGTACTACAATAATAGTCCATCCCATAAATCTTACGAACATAGAAGAGAACATACAAAATTTTCACATGATAACTAAAAATCTTGATCCTAAAATTCCCATCTCTGAACTGGTCATAAGAAGAAGTAGGAATTTACTCGATACGTTTTATCAAATAAAACCACTCAGAAGTAGAAGAGTTAGAAGATATGATGCGATCGGAACGGCATTCAAGTGGATAGCTGGCACGCCGGACGCAGACGACCTCAAACTCATCAATGGTACCTTGAACGAGCTAATAAATGACAATAACCAACAGATCCAGATCAACACGAGAATCAATGAACGCATCCAGGACATAACCAAGACCGTAAATGAAATAATTCAGAAAAACAACGTAATAAACCAAATTTTGCTTCAGGAGATAGACGCTCTGAACCTGCTAGCTTACATGGACACAACTTTCAGTATCCTGAGAGACATAGAGGACACCATCTTAAAATCCAGACTATCGCTCGCAAATAGCAAACTGCTATCGCTAAAGGAGATCTTCGCAATCGAATCTATAATAAACGAACAAGGAATAACGACACAATTTCCAGAGGAAGCGTTAGATTTCGTGGAATCGAAAATCGCAGTCAAACAGGAAATGTTGCTATACATAAGGACTGTTCAATTTATAAAACGGACAACTTTACAAGGCTATAAAAAGAAGACGCGTAGTTCAAATTTAACCACCCTTGTTTCGTTGTTCAGTACATCATCTGTCATTATGGTGATCATTTTTTAATCGAATAAAAATAGTTTTATTTTATAGAAAATCGGCCAGGTGTTGAATAAGGTGAATTTTTCGATTGCTAAAAATTGAAAATATATATAAAATTACTGTTCACATATGGTATATCGATTTTAATACCAGAAAAGTATATGTCATGCTGCAGCAGCATGAGTAATTAACATTCTGGCAAAATTTAAACTCAATCGGAAAATTAAGTGTTGAGATATTAAAGTCTCAAGTAAGATTCGATTTTTTCAATAAAATTCAATTGTAAAGCAAAAAGGGCATGGAAATATTAAATAATCAATTTTTTTATGCATCCAGTCGAAAGTGGGAATAATGTGGTTTTAAATGCAGAAAACTGCTTATTAATAGCATTGCTGGTTTGGTTATTGTGCGCTTTTGCAGACACAGTAATCAAAACGGTTTCGTTCTTTGAAGGTTCTTACAAATAACAATGCAACCTAATGCAAATTTTGCGTAACAATAATGTTGGAAATGGAAACTTTGCATCCGATTATTATTAAATAAGGTGTACAATAACATGGGACCAACTTTGCTGAAAAAAAATAATAACAAGATTCGCTAGAGTCGAAAATCTGCATCAATGGAGCAACAAGTATGAAATTTTTTAATATGGCCATCTCTATGGACTAAATTTTTGATGAAAAATGCAATTATAAGTAAATTTTTCTTCTGTATCATTCAGAGAGCAATATTCTACTACTCTGTACAAATTTTTAGCCGAATCCGTGATGTTATTGCAGCACAGGACTTAAATGAACATTTTTTCATAATTTCTATGAAAATAAGGTAACTCACTATATCAAGCCGGAGACTGCTTGGTGCATTATTACTGATCAACTATTAAGCTTTACCTTTAGTAGAATAGTATAAGATTCCAATACATTGAAAACTTCATGAAAATGTGCATAATAAGTATGTGGAAAGTTATGTCGAATTTTGAGAAATGGGTTTTTATTGATGTTTTACGAAAACCGCTTCAGTTACACAATAAAGAACATTTTGCTTAATGTTATATTTTTCTTACATTTGAGAATAGCTATAGAAAGTTATGCAAAAAACTGATAATGATTTTATTGAAAAATAAAAAAGATATCGCAGAAGAAAGTTGTCCGTTTTATAAATTGAACAGTCCTTACTACGGATACCAAAATTAGATACAAAAGCAGAAGTTTTCCAAATCACTCCACTATTAGTCAACAATACAATAATTACCGGAATTCCTTCTCACATCATAAAATCCGGACAAGACATCTTTTCAACGGAAAAGCCAAATGATTTCATTCAACGCTACCCATTCATCAAAACCATGGAACAAGGATGTGTTAAATCACTGTTTTTTGGCAAACAAAGTCACTGCAATATACTTGTTCAATACAATGGTTTCACACATATGATATCGGAAGATAAAATTCTAATAAGTGAGGTGGAACCAACAACCCTCACTTCAAACTGTGGCCCAGATAACAGGACACTGGATGGAAATTTCCTGATTTCTTTCTCCAATTGTAGTATCTGGATAAAAAACACTACCTTCACTAACAGTGAATTAACAGTCAACACACCTGAAATTTTCGGAGCTTTCCCAGGACTTCAAATAAACAGATCAGTTTTACAACAGCACAACTTATCATTTATCACGAGCCAAATGTTCGAGAACCGAAGGAAAATCGAACACATCCAATTTAAACAATACAGAAACAACACCTGGATATTCAGTATCTTCGGAGGAATATCGTCAACTTTAGCAACATTTATAATCATCGCCATCCTATGTCTTCGCAGGAAAAAGATAGTCATCAAAATCAAACAATCATCCCCAAAGCGGAAACCAAAAAACAGCCACACAGCAGAGCTCATCAATCAGCAATCATCATCAATAGAAGCTGGAAACCCAGGAAACAACCAGCATCAGTGACTTACAGGCCGAGGACGACCCTTTTTTCACCCCCGGAGGAGTTATGTGAATAACCACATCCACATCAGCAGTATCACCACGCGCTCGGACTTTGCACCATGCTGACCCAGCGACACACACCCAGAATGCCCGGTCAGCAATTATAAGGAATAAAGACAGGGACCAGTCAGTAGGACAGTTCAGTTCAGTGTTAAGAGTACAGTGTGTTAGATAGTAATTCGAATCAATGTAAGTTCAAGTGATTAATAAATGTTTTTTTTATAAGACCAGAAGGTCTGTAATATCTTTATATATTTCAGCATTGAAGCTGCATAACCGAAATGCTGCTGTCAATAGGTGTTAATCCATGCAAAGGTGATGCTCCCAACAATCTTCAATGATTTAAAGCGTCTACGGATAGTACGAGATGGAGGATACAAGACGTAGAATCCAATTACTGCAAGAGCAGAGAGAGCTGCGGCGGGCGGCGGAAGTATTACGAAGAAGAAGAACGTCGAATTCAAGAGGAGTATCAGTGTTGCGGCAAGAGAGTCCATCGATGCGCCCCCCGTAATTGTTGACAACTCGATTGTGAATGTGTGAACAATACGATATGTAGAAGACAGTCTCTGATGAAATTGCAAATCATTGTTTTCCTACGGATAGACGTGAATTTGGTAGAGTAAATAAAATATAAAGAATTCTTGAATTATTGTGCTAATTATATACTAAATTACAGGCTAAAGCTTAAATCTACAATTAAAATTATTATTTGAACTCGTTGTTAACTATTAGGAGACCGATTGTAAGTAAATCATTATAAAAATCAATTGCACTATATCTAACCAATAAATATCCATTCAGCTTTGAGCTTATCACATCGGGAACAAAGGTGTATTCGCTACAAGGAACTCCGAAAAGTTCAACCCCGTAACATTCTCAAAGAATCGTTACCAAGATGCAGAAATCCTTCGTTCGGCAAACTCGGTCCAAGACCCGAGCAACGCAAGAGGCGGCTAGAACTGATTTCCAGCCCTGTGTGAGTTCTGCGGATAATGCTGCCCCCGGGGTGGTAGAACAGACATGTTTTGAGTCTTCGGTGATCGACCTCGAGCACGGGAATGACACAGATTGTGTGAAGTGCATGCGACCTAATAACGCCGAGCTGTATATGGTCCAATGCGGAACCTGTAAGTGCTGGTACCATCTTACGTGCGCTAATGTGGATGAAGCTGTACTGCGATCGAGTGATTTCGTCTGTTCAAGGTGTTTACCGAAAATTCCGGCACCACCTAGAAGTTCTACGACAGGACGGACAAGCGTTTCAAGTTCACGAAGATCCCAGATCGCCCGCGAATTACAACAGCTCGAAGATTAAAGGCTTCTTCGAGAAAAGCTGGAAGAAGAAAGACTGCTGCAAGAAAAGTTGCTAGTCGAGAAGGCAATGAACGAGAAGCTAGAACGTGAAAAGGAATACTTGGCACGGAAGCATGAGCTGCTTCGCCAGCAGGATGAAGATGCGGCAAGCATACAGAGCAGCAGAAGCGGTCGAAGCCAAGCAAGTAGTCGGCAGAAAGTGGAGGCCTGGTTCAACCAACAGCTGATGTCCGTCGACTCGTCGGATAATGCTTCAAACCAGCGACAAAAACTCTCAGGCCAAACGGCAGGACCAGTAGGTTCGTCCACTCCTATGGAAACCAGCAGAATCATCGATGAAGGCCTTCTGCGAGCGCATTCCGACACTAAACAGAATGTTGGCTCGATTCCTCGTACTACAGACAGTATTTCGATCGGAGATAGCCCGGGTGTCGAAGACGATGTAAATCCACCGAACGCTGCGAAGCAGTCGAAGGTACAGAGCCTGCCGCTAGTAAACATCCAACCCTACGTTAAAATTCTGGACGAGGCTAACCCTATGACCTCCGAGACCGCCCTGACGAATACAGGCTATCCACCGAGAATCATTCCAAAGCTGATGGGAAACCCTTTACCGTACACGGCATGGCAACGGGAAACGAGTGAGATGCGGAAGCAGCATTTACGTGAACACCAATGCCCTGAAAGAGAGGCAGAGTTGCGGCAAAGTGAGCAACGGGAACAGGAATTGATCCACCTTTTGAAGCGATCGGAGGAACAGCGTGAGCAGGACAGGCAACGTCTGCAAGAAATCGAGGAAATACTGAAGAAACAACATGATGTCGAAGCACAGCATCAGAAGGAGAACTACGTTCGAAGGAGGCGAGAATTGGAGTTGGTCAACCGACTGAAGCTTTTCGAGCAGGAGTATGCCCAGGAGAAAGCGAAGCGGGACGAGGAAAAACAAAAATATCTTGCTAAAGAACAACAGTTAATCGAACAGTTGGAGAATCTGCGCCTTAGTTGCGAGCAATATCCAGCGGCGGAACAGCACCCAGCGGCCGAGCAGAATTCAGTTGCGGAAAGGTGCTCAGCAGCTGAACAGCGCCCAGCGGCGGATCAAAGCTCTGATGCGGAACATCACCCAGCGACGACCAAGCGTACACCGACGGAAAGTCTTGGGAACATCTCAGGAATAATTCAGCGAGGCGTAGCAGTAAGTACTAACCCACCAACGGCTGCGGTAAGTTCTTCCCATGTTGTACAAAATAAAACAATCCCAAGCTTTCACGATAACGATCTAAACAGAAGGACACCAAGTCCAAGTGTTGCTAGCCAGGATAGGAGAGTAGGGACACCCTATACACACTATACACCTCCCGTAGTAGGGCCTCCATTGATAGATTCGTTAGGGCAATCTCAAATGGCGCCAAATGTGTCTCCGAATTTGAATCGATTCGCGCCCTTCAATTGTCAGCCGGTTCTGGGTCCGACTTCACAACAACTGGCCGCAAGACAAGTCATTTCTAGAGAGCTTCCGGTATTCAGTGGTGACCCCATCGAATGGCCACTTTTCATTAGTAGCTACAATCATTCCACAGCGGCGTGTGGCTACACCGAGTCTGAAAATCTGCTACGGTTGCAAAGATCGTTGAAGGGAGTCGCCAAGGACGCTGTCAGCAGTTTTCTCCTGCATCCGTCTACAGTGCAGCAAGTTCTATCAACGCTTCAGACGCTGTACGGAAGACCGGAGCAGATTGTGCACAACCTTGTCGTCAAAGTTCGAGCTACACCCGCCCCCAAACCTGAGAGGCTGGAAACGTTGATGCAGTTTGGATTAACCGTGCAAAACTTGTGTGGTCACTTACAAGCGGTGGGGATGGACAATCACCTTTCTAACCCAATCCTCCTACAAGAGCTAGTGGATAAGCTGCCGGCGAATATCAAGTTTAACTGGGCGCTTCATCAAGAGAATCTGTCGGTAGTTGATTTGAAAGCGTTCAGTGAATATATGAGGAAAGTTACAGCTGCTACAAGCGGTGTTACGAGCTTTTCCTTCGCAGCGAAACCAACGAAAGACGAGAGACCTAGGGCTAAAGATAAGGCGTTCGTGAACGCTCACGCGGCCCACGAACAAAAGGATCCAGGTACAGCTGTCAACTCATACGGAGAGAGGCGAGGGCAGAATAAAAGCGGCAAATACCGATCAGGCGATGCAACAAATAGCTGTCCTGCGTGCGGCGCTCACGACCACACAGCAGCAAGCTGTGGGGCTTTCAAAAAGCTTTCGATAGACGGACGGTGGAACTTCGTCAAGGATAACAAACTGTGCCGTCGCTGTCTCGTATCCCACACGCGCTGGCCATGCGAAGGCGAGGTTTGTGGTATCAATAACTGCGAGAAACGTCATCATCGTTTACTGCACTCGGAGCCCAAGAATCAGCCTGTTACCGATGCCACTGTTACCATCCACCGTCAGCCCGTATCGTCGACGCTGTTCAAGATTCTTCCGGTGACTTTGTACGGGAAAAGTGGATCAGTGAACACGTTCGCTTTCCTAGACGACGGATCGTCTGTCACAATCATTGAACAGACCATAGCAGACAAACTAGGAGTAGACAGGCGACCGCATTCTTTGTGCATCCATTGGACCAGTGGCATAAATAAGAAAATTGCAACCAAGGAGCTAGAGGCGATAAGAATTTCGGAACCCGGAAGCAATATGCGCTTCAACCTGTCCGAAGTGTATACCGTCGAAAACCTGGGACTACCGGAACAATCGTTGGACGCTGTAGAGTTGTCGAAGGAGTTTTCCCATTTGCGGCATCTACCAGTCAGGAGTTATCGAGGGGCCGTTCCTAGACTGCTGATTGGATTAAGCAACTCACATCTGCTGACGACAACCAAGCTTCGAGAAGGCCAAGAGCGGGAACCAATCGCTGCGAAGACTCGCATTGGTTGGGTTGTATGTGGCTGCTTAGGAGGAAGAGATACAAATTTCCAGCACAGGCAAATGCACATATGCGCCGAAAAGTCAGATCAAGAATTGCACGATTACGTGCGTGAGTTTTTCTCAGTGGAGAGTCTCGGAGTTGCCGTAGCTCCAAACTTGGAGGGAATTGAAGATCAGCGAGCGCGCAGGATTCTTGAGGAAACAACAGTTCGGACAGTAAGCGGGAAGTTCGAGACCGGGCTGCTTTGGAAAAATGATGTCATAGAGTTCCCAGACAGTCGACCCATGTCGGAGCGTCGATTGAGATGCCTTGAAAAGCGATTGGAGAAGGACCCAAAGCTATATGACAGCGTACGGCAACAGATAGCGGACTACAAGTTGAAAGGCTACATCCACGTAGTGACAGAAGAAGAAATGACCGAGTTCGACCCACGGCGTACGTGGTACCTTCCGCTGGGAGTTGTGTTGAATCCAAACAAGCCAGGAAAAGTGAGAGTTATTTGGGATGCGGCTGCGAAAGTGGAAGGAGTGTCTTTGAATTCGGTGCTCCTCAAAGGGCCTGATCTGTTGACTCCGCAGCTGAACGTGACCTTCAAATTTCGAGAACGCGAAGTGGCGTTTTCCGGCGACATCCAAGAAATGTTCTTGCAAGTCGGAATCAGGAAGGAGGATCGAAGTGCGCTTCTGTTTGTCTTTCGTAATTCACCTAGTGAACCTTTCGTAACCATGGCGTCTGACGTTGCCATCTTCGGTGCAACATGTTCTCCTGCACAGTCACAGTACGTGAAGAATCGCAACGCAACTGAGAACGAACGAGACCATCCAAGGGCAGCGGAAGCTATCAAAAACAAGCATTATGTCGACGACTATTTGGATAGCGTTGACACCGAAGAAGAGGCCGTCGAACTAGCGTTAGAGGTAGCTGAAGTCCACCGGAAAGCAGGTTTCCATATTCGAAACTGGGTATCGAATCGACCCTCGGTTCTGGAAGCTATAGGGGAAGTGAATCCAACTACGGTTAAAAGCCTATCGATGAACAACCAGAGTGGCTTCGAGAGAGTACTTGGAATTACGTGGCTTCCTGACGAAGATTTATTTTGCTTCACAGTCAGCCTTCAAAACGGACTGGAAAGTAAGATCGCACCAACGAAACGGGCAATGCTGAGCTACGTGATGAAGATCTACGATCCGTTGGGGCTAGTCGGTTCACTAGTAGTTCAAGGAAAGATACTACTGCAAGACGTCTGGAGAGCGAAGGTGGGTTGGGACGAAAATATACCCGAGAACCTATTCGCACGTTGGAAGCTGTGGTTGCAGTCTTTAAAGGAGCTGGACAACGTCCGAATCCCTCGGAGCTACTTTCCGGGATACGATCCTGCTTGTTATGAAGCCCTTGAGCTGCACATATTCGTGGATGGAAGTGAGCAAGCGTATTCATCGGTAGCGTACTTCCGCGTGCAGGATCGAGGACAGACACGCTGTGCACTAGTTGCGTCCAAAACGAAGGTAGCTCCTCTACAGCTAACTTCCGTACCACGATTGGAGTTGCAGGCTGCAGTGATTGGCGCTCGTCTACGCAAGACTATTCAGGATGGTCATTCGGTACAGATAAAACGCACATTTTTCTGGACCGACTCAAGTACCGTTGTTTCGTGGGTGAAATCAGATACTCGACGATATCGGCAGTACGTGGCGTTCAGAGTCAATGAGATCCTGAGCCTATCGACGACGGAAGAGTGGCGTTGGTTAGGAACCAAAATCAACGTTGCGGATGAAGCCACCAAGTGGGGAAAGGGTCCGAACTGCAAGCCCGACAGCCGATGGATTCGTGGACCAGCGTTCCTGTACGACGACGAACAGGATTGGCCAAAAGACAAGTTTCAAGTGACAGCGAAGGATACCGAAGAAGAATTGCGACCGAAATACGTTTGCAGCCACTACTTATCATCTCCGATCATCGACGTGTCGCGATTTTCGAAATACGAGCGGTTATTACGATGCGTCGCGTATGTTCACCGATTCTGCGAGAAGCTTCTGCGAAGGATCAGAAAAGTGACGAGTGAAAAAAATGAGGACATCAGCACCGAAGATTTACGTAACGCAGAGAGATATCTCTGGAAACTCGCACAATCAGATTGTTATCCTGATGAGGTAGCTACACTTAAACGCAACATGTTATTGTCACCAGAAAACAGACAACCGCTACCTAAAAGCAGTTCGTTAGCGAATTTGCCACCTCTACTGGACGAGTACGGATTGATGCGTGTAGATGGTAGAATTGCAGCCGTGGATTACGTGGAACACGATACCAAATTTCCGATAATTCTGCCCAAAGCGCATTCGATCACTAATCTCCTACTGGACTGGTATCACCGCAAGTTCCGGCATGGGAACAACGAAACGATAGTGAACGAAATTCGCCAGCGGTTTTGCGTCCCCAAGCTCAGAACACAGATTCGATCTATTAGTAAACGTTGCCAGTACTGCCGAGTGTACAAATCTACACCTGTAGACCCAAAGATGAGCCAATTACCGCGATGCCGTACAACACCATTTCTCCGGCCCTTCACCTTTGTAGGAATCGACTACTTTGGACCCTACCTTGTGAAAGTTGGACGCAGTGCAGTCAAGCGGTGGGTTGCGATATGGAAGTGGTATACAGCCTATCTACAGACTCGTGCAAGAAGGCAATCCGACGAATCATTGCTCGCAGAGGAGCGCCACAAGAAGTCTATACGGACAACGGCACAAACTTCATAGGCGCTAGCAGGGAGTTGGAGAACGAGTTGCGAAAAATCAACCACACTATCGGCAGCACCTTTACGGACGCTAACACTAAATGGCTCTTCAACCCTCCGGCAGCTCCACACATGGGCGGATGCTGGGAACGGATGGTTCGCTCGGTAAAGACTGCACTCGGAACGTTGCCTGTATCGCAGAAGATGGACGATGAGTCGTTCATGACATTGTTAGCAGAAGCGGAACATATGATTAATTCTCGTCCGCTAACATTCCTGCCACTAGACAGTGAGGAGCAGGAATCGTTAACTCCTAACCATTTTCTAATGCTTAGTTCTAGTGGAGTTAGACAGCAAGTCAAGGCACTAGTTGATGACCGAAAGGCTTTAAAGGGTAGATGCTACAAAACCGTTTGGATATGTTCTGGAAGCGTTGGATTATCGAGTACCTTCCAATAATATCTCGAAGAGCGAAATGGTTCTACGACGTTACACCAATCAAGGAAGGATCATTGGTTCTACTGGTTGATGGAAAGGTCCGCAACCTGTGGATCCGCGGCCGAGTAAGCCGAACGTACGAGGGAAAAGATGGTATCATACGGCAGGCAGACATAGAAACATCGACTGGGGTACTGAAGAGAAGACCGGTTTGCAAGTTGGCGATTCTGGATATCAGTGGACGGGAAGGAGAGAACGATCGTGTCGACTGTGACAAGGAGGACAGCGTCGGAAGTTGCGGAGTGGACAGCAAAAGGTGTGGTGTCGTCGACTCATTGTTCTGACGTCACGAGGGGGAGGATGTTGCGGGAAGAGAGTCCATCGATGCGCCCCCCGTAATTGTTGACAACTCGATTGTGAATGTGTGAACAATACGATATGTAGAAGACAGTCTCTGATGAAATTGCAAATCATTGTTTTCCTACGGATAGACGTGAATTTGGTAGAGTAAATAAAATATAAAGAATTCTTGAATTATTGTGCTAATTATATACTAAATTACAGGCTAAAGCTTAAATCTACAATTAAAATTATTATTTGAACTCGTTGTTAACTATTAGGAGACCGATTGTAAGTAAATCATTATAAAAATCAATTGCACTATATCTAACCAATAAATATCCATTCAGCTTTGAGCTTATCACATCGGGAACAAAGGTGTATTCGCTACAAGGAACTCCGAAAAGTTCAACCCCGTAACAATCAGCTAGAGCTGATAAAAATTGGAGAAGAGTTCGATAAGGCTACAAAGGAAATAGAGCTGGAGTTTGCTGTGAAAAGGAATGGGATGAGAAAACAATTCGGTGATAACAAAGTCGGAATAGGATCAAAACCAGAATTGCAGCCGGTCATTGATGCTGACATATCACCATCCGTTTGTACTACATCCCCCATCAAGGCAATCAATCAACAACTACCGAGCCAGCCACGGAACCATTCCCTTTCTGGACAATGGTTGGATGCTGGTAACGTTTCATGTGGAACCGCGAGAGGTGCAGGCAGTAGGGGAGAAATAATGTGTGCCGGATTGTGGCGCCATTTCAGTGCAATATTGATTGAGTGCAAAACAAATTGCATCAAAGAAATTGCATGCAATCTTGGATGCAACAATATTGATAACATATGTAACCAATGTAACGGTTTGAATCGGTGTGAAGTGCGTAGCTCGATGATGATGCCGACAGCGACAGGATTTGTTATTTATGACCCTGGAGGAAAAAATGTGAATAATTCGTTCAAGTATTATCAGTTGCAAATTTGTGTACCTTCGCCAAGTCAATTAAGGATAGAATTTATTTTTGATTGAGATTTTTGATAGGATAGGAGAAACTTTTCAAATTGAAAATAATAGGTATGAGATTTAGCAGGTAGCGAGTTTCACTGGGGGGAGAATGTTGGGGCGGTTTTATAGTGAAACTGGCAACACTGCACTTTTTGGGGGGAGGGGGGGTCTGACCAAAGTCTACGCTCCATACAAATTTAAAATTTTTTGTATGGACAAAAGTCTACGAGGGGGGAGGGGGGGGGTCTGAGATTGCCAAATTTTGGTCTACGTGGTTTATGAACAGCCCCTGAGCAGTTTGGAAGTAGAATACCTTTGCAAACGGCGGATTTGTACACTTAAATGTAAGTTGCCAAAAATGTAAATAGTAAATAGTTTGTTAATAAATATATATTTCAGCATTGAAGCTGCATAACCGAAATGCTGCTGTCAATAGGTGTTAATCCATGCAAAGGTGATGCTCCCAACATTGGTGTTCTATTAATAACACTGTTCTCTTGAAATCTCTCTAATAACAGTTTATGTACTACAAATCAGGGGGAAGTTGATCATTCTAATCCCACCAAAACGCGATTTTTTCACAAAATCATCTCTCAATTTGTCAATTAACGCCATACTATGCCATGAATAACAAGTTTTCAGGATTTAACAAGCACTTGTCTTGAATTCCGTCAGAAACACACATGCAAATATTCTTGATTGACCGCCCGCAGTTGCTAAACTCCAGATCAGCTACACTCACACAAGGATCCAATGAGATAGCTGCTCGGAGTCGGGACAAACAGGCATCTTGAAATGTGTGAGGTTTCAGGTCAATGTGACGAAAGGGAGGGATATGATGACTGCAATTGAGTTTTTAAATTAAGAAAAAATCAATGATTTTTTAAATTTCAGTGACACAATTCACTTGGTTGCATAACCAAGGCGTTTTATGACAGATCGAAACTGTGCTATGATTAAAATTGGAATGAAGAAAAACTTTTTTTTAATCCGTTTCTGGTTCTATCAATGGCTAGGAACATACGAATATACATACAATATACATGAGATTCTACATATAGAGAAAAGTAGATAGAAAGATATGAAGCAGAAATGACACGAGCCAGGGATTGAACCCAGGACCTTCTGCGTATGAATCAGAAGCAGTAGCCACTAGACCACCAAACCCGTCTTCTTAAAGTTGGCATTCTTAACCCTTATGTGGCCGACAGGGTACCCGGGTACCCAGCGCCCATTTAAAAAGCACGGTGTAGAAAAAAGCAAAAAGTTTGTCGGACACATAACGGTTAATCTGCCACAAATTATTTTGACTAGAATATCCTCCATTTTTTCAGAATTACAAACAAATTGCTCAAGAAATCTCACATGTTTTTGGTAAAAATTATTGTGCGAGCTGCGCTTACAAGTGTTTAACAATTCCGCAATTTGGCAAAAATTCTACCGAATATTATGTTGCAAGTATATTAATTAATTTAACAATCATTGCAGTTTATACATTCTTTTTTTTTAAATTTGGGCCTCATCTTTGACCAACCCATAGAATTACCGAATATCTGATTTTGAAGGAACTATTTGATAAGAACTCAGAAATTCAATCAAAAAATTGAGGATATTAGTGTGAATTGCAGAATTAAACATATCCTGCTCGTTTCCTTTTACATATTAATTCTAACATGAGGCGAAGCCTGCAGTATAAAACTTATCTATTAGATTGTGTCCTGAAAGTCTATCAGCTTTTTTACCTGCGATACTTTAATCAATTGGAATTACTTTACAAAAATTAAAAAAAAAGGAACACGTCTACATAAGATACCAGATATTCGCCAGAAAGTTCACTTAAAACGTTAAAAATTAAAAAAAAAATTGCAAACTGAATTATATTCAGTTATATTCAGAATATATTCAGGATTTTTTTTAGAATAATCTCAGGTGCGTGAGTGCCTCTAAGGAGTACTGCATCATAGATTTCGCTAGAAATACGACAGAAAATTCACTTAAAACGTTAAAAATTAAAAAAAAAACTGCAAACTGAATTATATTCAGTTATATTCAGAATATATTCAGGATTTTTTTTAGAATAATCTCAGGTGCGTGAGTGCCTCTAAGGAGTACTGCATCATAGATTTCGCTAGAAATACGACAGAAAATCGGCGAAGAAATGTAGTGTAAATATTTTTAAGAACTACACAAGAATATTAGATACTTAGTATGAGGAAAAAAACTCACAAAACTTTACAGAGTTTTTGACACATTCTACTGTGACGTTACAACGTTTTGACGACTTTTTGGCCAGACTTTCCACTATAACTCATAAATACGACCATAAACCTCATTTTTTTTGCATATTCGGATTCCTTGTAAAATTTGCAGTAAATAACATCTGTTGAACATCTAGTTTCCATTGGAAAAACTTGTTCAAACTGAGAATGCGTTGCGTGATGTTACAACGTTGTAACGTCACACTACTAATTGCCATTTTCGACATACTTTTCCAATGAAAGTTAACTGCTCAACAGTTCATAAATATTTATTGCAAATATATATATATATATATATATATATATATATATATATATATATATGTGTCTGGAAGATTCACAAGGAAAAATTCCGGAAAGAATTGTTTGAATCTTGGAAAAATACTGGTAGGTATCAGGAAGAATCCACGGAGAGAGTTAGCGAATAATTGCGTGCAAAATACGAAATGAATCTTGGTGATAAGTCCTTGAAGGCATTCCAGGAAGTATTTCCAGAAGAATGCCTGGAAAAAAATGGAGTCTTTAGAAGGATTCTAACGTCCACATTTCTAATGCCAATTCTGACTACAACCATGTAGTTAAAGCTAATGCACGAAAGAAATTCGCTATAATTCTCTATATATATAAATGTGTTTGAATTCCCTTTGAGGCAATATCCCCAGACATACGACAGTGAGCTATAAGAACGTGATGATTGCCAGAGCCTCCAGGAAAGTTCAAGAGGGTTTCAGGGGCGTTTCAGGACGTACCAAGAGATCTAAGGTGCTTTCAAGGTGTCTCAGGAATGTTTCTGAGGAAACCGGGAGGCCTCAGGAGCGTTCAAAGAGGTCTCAGGTTATTCCAAGAGGTTCCATGGGGTCCTGCAGAGAGTCCTCCTAACCCCACTCGCATAACAGTCCCATATTTGCTGGCTTCCCTATTCATATGGGTCTTTTATGCGAGTGAGGGCAGCATAAACTGCAATCAAGATCGGCATTACAAAATCATTTCTCTAAAATTTGATGTTGTAGGCGGGAAGAGAAACTGCTACAAGAGTTCAAAGCACCTACGTCATCATACAAACCACACTTCGTCAAAAGCTTTTTCCCATAGCTCAGAGATGAGGGGTCATGGGTTTGCTATTCTATGTGCTAGACATTCGATCTTCGTTGCTTCAGTATACATTCAAAACAGCATTCGGGTAATTTATGGACATGGATATTGCATGAGAAGGAAAGCTAGCCTCTGACCCAGGAATAAAGTGAAAGCATACTATGGAAGTTTCGATAAAAAAAAATCAAGTAGGATTTATTGGTTATACTACATTCGATCGATATGGAATACAAGCAGCTAGGGCATTTAGTGTAATCTGTAATGAATTATTGACCCAAAATGTATACCTTTCAATTAAGTTTATACATAAATGATGAAGCGGTCTAGGAATGAAAATATCCGGAATGATTATGATGATTTGCAAGGGACGACATTTATCATTCAAGTGTGATGATATTCTAACAAATCTTATGACTTCATTCGAAGAATTTGTTTTCGTCAGTATAAATCATTCTTTTTATCAAAAATTCATTATTCGAGTTCAATGCTGTTCACATTGCTGTACCGTTTCGCTATAAATATATCAAAATTGCAATCCAACCGGTGGATAATAGCACCTTGAACTCTAATGTTTCCATCCCGGGCACCATATAGGTATGCAACCCGTAATTTCACTATGCGCCAATTTATCGTTTTACTGCTTCTCGGGACACAAACAAGCCTCAAACTGCCATGATAATAGCGAACCGCAACTCGGACGGATAGGAGCAGAGCTGCAGATCCTGTGCCATTGTTGGTTGTTGCAAAGCAATTTGCAAGCAAAAACACTTGAGCGGATTCCCATTTGTGTGCTCCGTGTTAGATAATGGCCTTTGACCGTGCACGGGCATAAAATACGGGTTCAGCATTCGTAATGATGGTTCAACTGCGATTACACATCATCATATGAGGGGGCCATCGCATCGTGCAACACGGCGAAGATAAGTCCTTCGTGTCAACCGGCATGGCAGCGCAGCCGAACGGACGGACATATTCAGTCAGTCAGTCACTATTACGCTTCTATTCTCGGAGCATTACAACCTGTTCAGGTATTGGTAACAGTTTTATACTCCGATGTTGAACTACTTATCCACAGCAAGCATCCAAAGAGTATAGGCTCCAAATAACGTCATATCCTGCTGTCCGGAGGGAAATGAGACGCTGGGAAGGGTGTGTCGCTATGTTGCCGTCGCAGGTGTTCAAGTCGTTCTGTTTTGATGGGATGGTTGTCGGTGGTAACAAACGATGGTGATCTAACTATGGAGTACGCAGTCGTAAATTTAATGTACTTGAAGGTGTCACGACGAGGAGTTACATGGACACTTGAACCGCATGCCAAACGGATAAACGATACAGACAATAATCTGAAAGTTTAATAACCTTATGAAGGTCACATCAAACGAATTTTTCGTATGTCTTTTAACGCCATTTTATATAACCCCAATCCAAGGTGTCAGGCGACCCGTGCTGAGGGATGAATGGTTGAGGGGGTTTAAAATATGCTCAATCTTTAACGGAGCCCGTAGCGTGGGTAGATCGCCTTGTTGGGTTGCGTTGCGGTGAAAGATCTACCAAACCGAAATCTAGTGTCGTCCTATTTTTCAATTTTGGAATATGTGTTCTGATTATTAAAGGCATTATAGTATTTAGTCCTTCCTACTGGTGTTGTGATGACTTCCAGTTTTTGAATAAAACTAAGTTTACCAACTTTACTTTGCATATAGTTAAAAACCTCACCATCTGAGGCTAAACTCAATGCGAAGGAAATCAAATTGGGTTAGGGATCCATGTATGTACTAACTCTTCGAAGACTGGAAAGTGCTAGTACGCAAGGAACATACTAGAATCCTTATTACTAAACACATGTTCCATTATTGGAATGGTATTGCTGCTAATGTTAAAACCCGGGTCTTCTTACTGGGGAGAATTTAGCGGTAAACAAGGGTGATGCTAGGTTTCCGATGCATGGCCAATTATCAGTGCTCTTGTTTTGTTTTCTATAAGAAAGAAATTTCTAAGAAAGCAAAACAAAAACTGTATCAAAATCGATACTTTATTGCCCTTCAATGGCAATTGAGTAATGCGACATGCACTACACTAAGGATACGGGTAATGTCACAATAGATCTAAAAACTGGTCGCAGTGACAGACCCGAACAGGAATAAAAAAAAAAAAAACGCCATTTTATCCCAGTTTCCCTTCCTAGGTAGATGTTCATTATGCAATTCATTGGGGTTGCGAAATGAACATTATGCAACTCAAATGAGTTGTACAATGAAATACCATGACATACAATTGTGTTCACAATTCCCTTAATGGTATGGTGTACTGTACACTGTAATAAGCTCGAACGTATGTAATTTAAAAATTTTAAGAACCATTTCGAGAATCGAACCCAGATACTTTCAGAACAGTATTCTGTTGTTGCCTAAGGGAAGGACCCCATCGTTGTTCATACGCAAAGTTGAGTTATCGTCGCCCGATTGATGTTTGATGGACATAGTTGACAGAAATATCTGGCACGCGAATCTATTGGATTATTCAACAGCGGAAGGCGTCTAACATTGGAATAATTTCCTTGTTCCGTCATTTCCTCGTATGGAATTCAAAAATTGGTGTATGTAATTCGAAGCCGACCACAAATGGGACCGGTTGTTGTTTGTTTGTACATATACCGGCTGCGCCTACATGTATGCCATCTCGTCGTTCGATCGCTATCGGAAAGGATATCATCGTTGCCGAGGTGTGTAACAGGTACCATGCAGTGGCAAACAAGTTCCTTCCCTGTGCTGATGAATCGGACAACCTGTTTGCTTTGGGTAGCCCGAACAACAACGCGGTAGCCAAACCCCCTGATCAGTGCCAGTGTAGTGGTGGCACAACTGTGGCCACCCTAAAGTTTTCCGTTTCAAACAGGAACCGACGAACGCCAAAAAGCGACGACGCGAGCGGAAATTGTTTGTTTGTTGGCATTTGCGAGCGATTTCGATAGAAGGCGCACATGTCTCCCGACAGAATTGATTTCGGTGGAATGCAATTCAATCTACCTCTGCGAACGTGCGGAAAAAGGCGAAAACAGGGCGAGTCGGCAGAAATTTGGATACATGTGCTGTGGATCTGGCTGGGTTACCATCAGGGAATTATGATGAAGGACGAGTCGTCCTTGATGAATATTTGATGAATAATAGCAATCACTCAGTTTGAGTGATTGTTGTTGGTGATGTCTAGCCAAAGTAGCCAAACATTCAGAAATTTAAAGTTCTTTACGATTTTTTTTTCTAACTTTTTTTTTATCACTCAGTTATGCTGTCTCTCTGTGTAGTTGAATTCCTAATCTAATATTTCAAAAATCAAATAGCAACCAAAATCAGAGATACAAATAGCTGCCTATAAATATGATGTTACAAAGTTTATTACACAAAATAACACAAAATACACAATATGTATACAGGCACTATCCTTCTTGTCACGCTTATTTTGGATAAACAATCAACTTTGCTGATTGCCGAAGCCGGTTCATAATTAGAAACCCGTCCCAATTTTCCATTCCATTCAAACGGAAAATGAAAAATGTTCCTGTTCAATGAACCTCAATTTCGAACTTGAACACACCTTCAAAATTAGTCGATATATTTAGACTTTGGTACCTATACGCCACGAAGTGCGGCAAAGGTCGCGTCGCAGCTTTCCCATTTCCACATTTGACGGACAGTTTTCATAACATGCTGCTCAGTGGCAACATCCAACCACAAACTACATACCACCTCTAGTGATTATATGACACTGAAAAGTAGTTAACTCATCGCATCGGCGGGGCGGTATGTACGAACTACGTGTGAGAGTATTTTCCTCCCGGTGTGTGTCGTCAGCGGAAGAGTTGGGGAAACTATACGGTGCGGGCGGCATGTTGAATCCAAACCATCGCCGCGCCATCGATGAGGAGACGCAACTTCAACGATCTGGTCGTAACGTGCGAGTATATCAACTGTTATTACGCTGTCCTGGTGACGTTTGTGTACAACATGCAAGAAGAGTATTGGTTTTCTTACTATGACCTGGCGATTTAAGATAATCGCATAAATTCTCCAAATGAAGGAGGACGTACTCTGGAGCAGAATTACTTATGCTCGCCAGAACACGCCATGTTGATCCGCCCATCGAGCTTTCTGCGCTCCACCCTTTCTTGTGCCATCCGGATCAGTAGCGAACACCAACTGTTCGGTCACCTTCTGGAAGCTGGGCTCATCTAAAGTTCAGCGAACTCGTGATTCTTTATTCGCCGCAACACACCGCTCTTTTGCACGCCTCTGAAGATCGTTCTCATCTCAGCAAGCGTCGTACGAAATCAGAGAGAGTTGACCGAGTTTGCACGTCCTCTTCGAGTATGGTGCATGTCTCGTGTTCGCTGAGGACCACCGATATTCAGGAATACCTTCCAGGGCGATGTAGAAGAGTGGGCATGATAGTCCACCCCGGATATATCCGTATGAACTTGATAGTTCAGCGGAAGCCCAGTTTTTCATACCGTCACAAAGTCGTTTTCATCCATGATTTTCCATAGCGCTGTGCAGTCGATACTGTAATTTGCCACCTTGAAGTCGATGAACAAGTGAAGGGATGCGCTGGGAACTAGTATTTACGGCATTTCTGTAGGATTAGCTATACGATGAAGATCTGGTCCCTTGTCGACCGGCCGTCGATGAAGCCGGTTTGATAACTTTCCACAAACTCATACGTTTTAGGGGCCAGACAACGGAAGATGATCTGGGATAGCACTTTGTAGGTATAAAATAGTGATTGTTCTGAAGTTTTCACATTACCAGTAGTTGCAGATTACTCCTTCCCTCCATTCCACTATGGGGGATTCCCATACAAGCAGGCGGACAAAAATATTTTCGTCATATTTTCGAGGATTTATTAGTATTCTGTAGTTGGTTCGACTAAAATATATTGTTTATGAACATTTTTAAACATCACGACCAAGTTTTGAAAAGGGCGTATTTTCAATATGGTCAAATAACTGATAATATATAAAAAGTTTGAATTTGTTTTATTTTTTAAATTATTATTTTGTTTTTTTTTAGCTTAGAATGATCAACACTATTGTGTAGTTACTTTCCAAAATGAATTCCAAGGGAATTTGCTTAGAATGTTTGAGAATCGTCGTTTAATCTCAATTTCGCATACAAAATCATTAGAGTAGACCTAAAGCTTGACCATAAACTGATTTTGAGCCTGGGAATGTTTGGAAAAAAAAGATGCCGATTATCAAAATTTGAATCTCATGCCTTTTTCAACTTCTTCTTCTTCTTGTACCTTTTTTTCATACAATGGTTCAATTTTTTCACAAAACCACGTGTTTGTTGGAAAGCTTGCTTCATTATCTTACCAATGATGTATTGAAACCAATAGATAATGATGATAATAATTAGAAAATATCAATTTGAAATTATGTGTTCTTTATTTGCGAAAATTACATTTTTTAGCTTTACTCAACTTTGATACTCAATATCTTTGTAACTACATCAGCTAGAAACTTGAAATTCTAGATTTCTCTTAGTTTATATGTTTATTATCGATAGAAAATTTCAGAACAATCATTAGTGGAAGTCACTTTTCTGATTTTTGTCCGCCTGATATCCTATAGTGCATTCCTCCGATAACTGTCCGGTTTCTCAGAGCCTGACTATCAACCTGAGCGTGAGCAGACAAGAGGATTACTTCTCTGGGCCCATCTTGATGAGTTCAGTTGCGATAGCATCCTTACCAGCTGCTTTGTGAGTTTTAAGCTAAAGAATGGCTTTTAATGGTTCTTTCCTCCGTCGCCTTGTACACTAAAACCCCAATTTACGCTCAAAACGGGGGGAGCGTAACTTGGGGGGAGCGCTATTTAGGAATTAGTGCGTAAATCGGGGGAATGTTTTTTTTTCAGTATTATAATTAGTTTGTGAAGATCGAAATCACAAAGTTCCGAACCTATTAAAAGGTTATAAGTTATTCAATTACAATTAATTATTTAGCAGTTTTGCTAAGTTCAGTGGTTCCCAACCTACGGTCATGGGCCATGCGAATTTCTCAAGAATCAGAGGTGTGAAGATAAGGTGAAAAGATTTTTCAAATTCTGCACTTCAGGGAGTATGTACTTATCACAATGTAGTTGTATTGCAACAATCAGTGGTTTCCAATCTATGCTCACGGGCCACGTGAATATCTCAAGAACCGAAAGTGCTAGGAAGAAGAGCAAATGTTTTTCGGATTGATCATCTCAAGGATCAGCATATCTGATACAGATATGTTGAAAAATCAGTGGTTTCCAATCTATGCTCACGGGCCACGTGAATATCTCAAGAACCGAAAGTGCTAGGAAGAAGAGCAAATGTTTTTCGGATTGATCATCTCAAGGATCAGTATCTCTGATACAGATTTGTTGAAAAATCAGTGGTTTCCAATCTATGCTCACGGGCCACGTGAATATCTCAAGATCCGAAATTGCTAGGAAGAAAAGCCAATGTTTTACGGATGGTCATCTTAAGGATCAGTATCTCTAATATAGATATGTTGAAAAATCAGTGATTTCCAATCTATGCTCACGGGCCACGTGAATATCTCAAGAACCGAAAGTGCTAGGAAGAAGAGCAAATGGTTTTCGGATTGATCATCTCAAGGATCAGTATCTCTGATACAGATATGTTGAAAAATCAGTGGTTTCCAATCTATGCTCACGGGCCACGTGAATATTTCAAGATCCAAAATTTCTAGAAAGAAAAGCCAATGTTTTACGGATTGGTCATCTTAAGGATCAGTATCTCTAATATTGATATGTTGAAAAATCAGTGGTTTCCAATCTATGATCACGGGCCACGTGAATATCTCAAGATCCGAAAGTGCTAGGAAGAAAAGCCAATGTTTTACGGATTAGTCATCTTAAAGATTAGTATCTCTAATATTGATGTGTTGAAAAATCAGTGGTTTCCAATCTATGATCACGGGCCACGTGAATATCTCAAGATTCGAAAGTGCTAGGAAGAAAAGCCAAAGTTTTACGGATTGATCACCTTAAGGATCAGTATCCCTAATATAGATATGTTGAAAAATCAGTTATTATTAATCTATGGTCACGGGCCATGTGAATATCTCAAGAACCGAAAGTGCTAGGAAGAAGAGCAAAGTTTAAGTTTCAGTTCGTTTGGCCGAATGCCATCTGGCCAATAGGGTCGTTTTTTCGAATGCCGTTTGGCCGAATCATGATCAAAAGAATTCAGAGGAAATTTTTGACATTCTAACCACCAATATGATCATCAGAAGTATTTCCTTCAATCATAAGCTATTCTTTCTACAGTAAAACCTCCATGAGTCGATATTGAAGGGACCATCGACTCAAGGAAATATCGAGTAGTGGAACAAAAATCTTTTGGAAAGCTCTTTGAGGGGACCATCATAGTAACCCAGAAATTATTTTTTAATACGGAAATATTTACCTCCATGAGTCGATATCGAGTCAAGGAACATCGACTCATGGAGGTTCGACTGTAGTTTTGTTTTTCATTGATTAGTTGGCGTTGAAACTACCGATATTTTATCAAAGCTTTTTCCTTCTTTGAATCGTGGGCTGTTCTTTTGAGATATACTGAAACGGGGAACAATGCCATGGTCACTTTATTTCATTATTCATTTTTCCGCCAAACGGCATTCGGCCAAACGACCTTTTCGACAAAATAGAGTTCGAGCAAACGGCATTCGGCAAAATGATCCGGAACCCTATTGTATAATGCTGCTTGAGATGCATAATTTAAAAGCCGATTTCACTTTCTCATCGCCTTTAAGATTCTTGAGGAATTCGCATGACCCGTAAGTACAGTTTGAAAACCCCTGATGTTTACAACACCAGAGCATTGTAATAAATACCCCTTGAGATGCATATTCCTTGAGGGCCCATATAGCCGAGGCGGTAAACGCACGGGTATTCAGCATGACCATGCTGAGGGTGACGGGTTCGATTCCCGGTCGGTCCAGGATCTTTTCGTAAAGGAAATTTCCTTGACTTCCTTGGGCATAGAGTATCTTCGTGCCTGCCACACGATATACACATGCAAAATGGTCATTGGCAGAGGAAGCTCTCAGTTAATAACTGTGGAAGTGCTCATAGAACACTAAGCTGAGAAGCAGGCTTTGTCCCAGTGAGGACGTTACGCCAAGAAGAGGAGAGAGGAGGATTCCTACAAATATTCACTCTTTCTCCTCGGCCTTTAGGTTCTTGCGAAAACAGCATGGCCCGTGACACCAGCTTGAGAACCACTGTTTCTCATCTCTCATCTAATCTCTCACCACATCTCTCATCTCATCTCTCATCTCATCTCTCATCTCATCTCTCATCTCATCTCTCATCTCTCATCTCATCTCTCATCTCATCTCTCATCTCATCTCTCATCTCATCTCTCATCTCATCTCTTATCTCATCTCTCATCTCATCTCTCATCTCATCTCTCATCTCATCTCTCATCTCATCTCTCATCTCATCTCTCATCTCATCTCTCATCTCATCTCTCATCTCATCTCTCATCTCATCTCTCATCTCATCTCTCATCTCATCTCTCATCTCATCTCTCATCTCATCTCTCATCTCATCTCTCATCTCATCTCTCATCTCATCTCTCATCTCATCTCTCATCTCATCTCTCATCTCATCTCTCATCTCATCTCTCATCTCATCTCTCATCTCATCTCTCATCTCATCTCTCATCTCATCTCTCATCTCATCTCTCATCTCATCTCTCATCTTATCTCTCATCTCATCTCTCATCTCATCTCTCATCTCATCTCTCATCTCATCTCTCATCTCATCTCTCATCTCATCTCTCATCTCATCTCTCATCTCATCTCTCATCTCATCTCTCATCTCATCTCTCATCTCATCTCTCATCTCATCTCTCATCTCATCTCTCATCTCATCTCTCATCTCATCTCTCATCTCATCTCTCATCTCATCTCTCATCTCTCATCTCATCTCTCATCTCATCTCTCATCTCATCTCTCATCTCATCTTTCATCTCATCTCTCATCTCATCTCTCATATCATCTCTCATCTCATCTCTCATCTCATACCTCATCTCATCTCATCTATCATCTCATCTTTCGTCTCATCTTCAATCCCATCTCATGTCATCCTTCCCTAACCCTCCATCCTATCCTCTACCCTCCCCTCTACCCTACCTTCTACCCTACCCTCTATTCTAACCCTCTACCCTACCCTCAACTCTACCTTCTACTTACCCTACCTTCTACCCTACTCTCTACCCGAACCCTCTATCCAACCCTCTACCTTAACCCTCTACCCAACCCTCTATCCTACCTTCTACCCTAACCCTCAACCCTACCCTCTACCCAACCCTCTATCCTACCTTCTACTCTAACCCTCTACCCTACCCTCTACTCTACCTTTTACCCTAATCATCTACCCTACCCTCTACCCTAACCCTCTGTTATAGTCTCTACCCTACCCTCTACCCTAACCCTCTACCCTAACCCTCTATAATAGTTTCTACCCTACCATCTACCCTATCCCTCTACCTCACTCTCTACGCTAATCATCTACCCCAACCCTCTACCCTACCGTCAACCCAACCTTCTACTTACCCTACCTTCTACCCTAATCTCTACCCAAACCCTCTACCCAACCCTCTACCTTAACCCTCTACCCAACCCTCTATCCTACCTTTAACCCTAACCCTATACCCTATCCTCTTCCCTACCTTTTACCCTACCCTCTACCCTACCTTCTACGATACCATCTAACATTACCCTCTACCCTAACCATCTACCGTATCCTCTACCCTACCCTCTACCCTAACCCTCTATCATAGTCTCTGCCCTACTCTCTACGCTAACCCTCTACCCTACCCTTTAACCTAACCCTCTACCCTAACCCTCTACCTTACTTTCAACCCTACTCTCTACCCGAACCCTCTACCCAACCCTCTATCCTACCTTCTACCCTAACCCTCTACCCTACTCTCTACCCTACTCTCTACGCTACCCTCTACCCTACCTTTTACCCTAACCTCTACCCTACCTTCTACCCTACCATCTAACATTACCCTATACCCCAACCCTCAATATATTATATGTATGTATCACATGTTACTTGTTCCCGAATACCTAAAATCCCAATTTACGCCTAAGGAGCGTAAATTGGGGGAGCGCTATTTGGGAATTAGTGCGTAAATTGGGGGAGCGTTATTTGGGAATTAGTGCGTAAATCGGGGGGCGCAAATTGAGTTTGGCGCAAAAGAAGTGAGTGTAAATTGGGGTTTTAGTGTATCTCCCGTGCCTACGTTTTTCTCGCCATGAAGGTGCACATAGAGTACCGCTTCCACCTTTCAACCACCTCACATCCGTCCGGCAAGAGGCTCTCACCCTAATCCTTGCATATTTTGGCTCACTGCATGGAGCCGAAGCAGGATGCGTTTAGCTTCTGGATGGAACATTCGTATTTCTTAAAAAACGACACAACAACCCCACACGCTATGTCTGAACAAACAGATTATAAAAATTGAATGTACATCGGGTTTCTTTCCATAAAACATCAGTATTCGAGCTATATTTTCATTTGCAGAAGGTTTCAAAATATTCTATCGGTGAAAATTTTTCCATACATTTTGTATGGGGGAGAAATTGACCGAAAATGAGGATTTCAAGCAAATTTGTATGAAAAACGGTCAAAAAGATGGAAAAATCAAAATTTCCCCGATAGAATATTTTGAAACCTTCTGCAAATGGAAATATAGCTTGAATACTGATGTTTTATAGAAAGAAACCCGATGTACATTCAATTTTTATAATCTGCTGGTTCAGACATAGCGTGCCCCAGCTCTTCGCATTACGCTTCTCCCTGGCGGCGTTTTTTCTCCCGAAAGATGTGAGTCTGCTGTTTACGCTTTTGTTCGTATTGTTCCACGTTCTGCCGGGTTCCATGCTGCAGCATTACAATTCACACTGGGTTCTTCTCCTCCAAAATCGTTCTGCATTTCGCGTCGTCGAATCCTTTCCACATACCCGGTGCCCTTTATTAAATTTGAAATTTAGGTTCGTCGGTTGAAATTAGATCCCTAGGATCAGAGTAAACCCTGGAATATGAGTTTGCATATCTATATATCGAGATATTGGCAGCAGAATAAGATCATTGGCAATTTCTGGGAAAATCAATGAATGTATCTTCGGCTTAGGAAACTTTTTGGCTTTTAAAAATGGGATAATCCCATCCTAAGGAGGTTTGGGTTGTGGAAAGAAGATAACCATGTCCGATTGTGGAATCGAGTTAGATTCTACGCCTACTAACCCAACGACAACCGGCGCCAACGTAATGGTTGGTTCGACGAGAAGTGTCAACGAGTGACGAACAAAAAGAATGCCGCCAAAAGTTGAACGCTTCACCCTGCTAAATAAGGAGCGGTACAGGGTGGCAAGAGCAGCAGAGAAAATAATCCAACGCAGTAAAAACCGGTAGCATGAAAAGAGTGTGATTATCGAAGCGCAGGGAAGCATGGACAGGAACGATATGCGGGAGGTTTAATGTAACTGTCAATGCTGCACGGACCTAGACTGCGTCAGTGCCCGCTATGGTCCACTGCACGAATTTATTCTGGCCTGCTTACTCTCAAGCGAAATTTGACGTTTGAGCGGTGTCGGCACCGCTCAAACGTCAAATTTCGCGTGAGAGTAAGCAGGCCAGCATAAATTCGTGCAGTGGACCATGGGCAATAATCGGGAAGAAAATTTGCTGACAGACAAAACAATAGTGACACCATGTGGAAGGAGCACATCGAAGATTTGTTGAATGGTAGTAGCAAAATAACACCCAGAAACAGGATTACCATAATGGATGACGGTAAAGCAGTGGAATCACCAAAACTGGATGAGGTTAAATATTCTCTTAAGTAGCTGAAAACAGCAAGGCTGCTGGGAAGGACGAGATCCCGGACGAACCTTTAAGAGGAAGCGAACAGCTACATCAATCAATCCACCAGATTATTGTAAAGATTTGGGAGGATGAAGAATTGCCTACCAGCTGGTTGCACGGTCTCATATGCCCAATCTACAAGAAAGGGCACATACTAGAGTGTGTCAACTATAGAGAGATTACCCTTTCAAATTCGGCATATGAGATACTGTCTCGTGTCCTGTTCAACAGACTGAGACCTCTTGAGGAGTCCTTCGTCGGCGATTACCAGGCTGGTTTTTGTGAGGGTCGATCAATGACGGATCAAATGATTAACCTGCGGATCTAACATTTCGGGAATATAACTTGCAGATTTACAATCTGTTTATTGATTTTGAATTGGCGAATTGGAGCTACGATTACGGATTGCGTAACCAGCTGTGGGTCCCTGGGTCAGGTCACATGAGGCCGGTGGGTCCCTGGATCAGGTCGTGATAAAAAAACCGACCAAATACGATTTGCACCCCACGCCTCTTTCATTAACTATGTATTTCAGTGCATATTTAGTTGCTAGATGGTTGTTACAGGTGCTATCTGTCTGAAGTTATAAATTTACAAGAAGCTTTCTTAGAGTTCTTGGGATATTGAATACTTCTGAACTATCGAAGCATACGTTAACGTGTGTTATTTTCAAATTATTTGAAACACCAGATTAGAGTTATTTGTACGCATCACGCGACAAATTTCTGCTAGCTGCAGAGATGAATATTTGACAATGTTCCTGAGTATCTAAGATGGTGATGACGAAAAACAGATGTGAAACTTTTACGCTCCGTTTTTTCAATCCGTCATGTGAAATTTGGAAAATAATTTTCATGTGAACTTCAAGTGCTTTTATTGAATTCTTTTGGACAACCATATCGTCTATTTCGGCGCTATCCATCGTCTGCAGCGAACCCAAGAATATGCATCGGCGGAAAGGGCAAACGGGAATAGTTACTTTGGATAAGGGTAACAGGGAAGGATCGACATTTTCTTCAAGTTTGGTAAGATCGTTTCATGCTGTTTTAATGTTATATCCGTACAGATCAAAGCCGGACTTTTGAGACGAAAATCGTTTTTTTTTTGTGCGTCGAACGTTCGTGGTGGAAGTGGTGCGCTGTATAGAAGACCAGATCCGCTGTACAGCGCACTACGCGCGACGTTGGGTTTTACGTACGGATTTGCAGAAGAATCGATTTTCGCGACAATTTCTTGTAAATTTTAGTTTTTCGAGCTGTAGAGCTCTACTGTGTGGATTGATTTGCCTATAAGTTTAGAAATAGTTAATCTTAATTATTGTAACGTAAAGTATTCCCTGAATGTGACACATATGTAGGAGCGCATTCGAGGGGAATTTTTCGCGAGTGCATCGTTCTTAGCAAAACAAGAATCGGTTATTGTAGCAATTTGTTTACCAAGACAAAAATCCCTAACAAATCTTCCCTTCCGATTTCCGAACTCCTAGTCCTATTTCTCGTAGTAACGCAGAGATTTCCTCGGCCTAATTGACCTAAGCAAGATTCACGTCATCACTTCCATCCATATCCTCAATTGACCTGCATTCGGACGCGGCCGGCGCTGGTATTGCCAGGGGGATGACGAAGGGCCAGAATCATCTACCCAGCATTCAATTCAACATGGCGTCCAATGTTTTTGTTTTGATTGCTTAATTCATGGAAAAAAAGCGCTGGAAACATCGACACTTCTTAGCTGCTACTTATAATATCGTGCAAAGTGATAAGGAAAGAGAAACAATCATCAAAAACAACGATTTCGTTTGAAATCTGTAATTTCTGAAATAAGCACTAGCAACACACGAGCCACACACCCGAAAATCAGGAGCAAGTTAGGGTAAACCGACCAGAAAGTGGGTACCAAAACGCGTCGTACCAAAAATGATGTTGGGTGGAGTGGCGATGTACCGAGTTTGACAGCCGTGTCACCCCACTGGGTATTGCTTATTGAAAAGTATTGGGATGTCAGCATTTACACAATGAGGATAAGGCTAGTCCCAAGCATCATCTGTTGGTTCTTTGTGTAAATGCAGATGTCCTTGCAATAACAGAAGAGCAACCGCGGGCGGTCGATCATGCTCATGCTCAAGTTCCTGAGTATCTGGGATGGCCTGATTGAAGTCAGTCCTTGAAATTAATGAACAGATGACTGTTACTACAGCTATTTGCTTGCATGGAACTTCTGTAGGCTACGAAGGTCTCTCACAACTATTCCTAAGAATATTTGCTGACCTAAATGAAGTCATGCCTTGGTTTCAGAAAAGTACAGTTACATGACAATCACAATTATTTGCATGCGAACAATTTCTGCTAGCTACCAATACCAACAATAAATCAGTTTCTCGACTAGTTTTCAAATTTCATCAGCGCAGGATTAAAAAGAATTTGTTATCATAAAATTATGGTACAAGATGCCAGTAAACATAACAAGCACAAGTTGCCGAAAACAAAAACCTTGTTGTCACACGCAGAAACATCGTTTTTGGAGAGAACTAAATTTGAGGCTGGATTTACCTAGTTTTGCAGGAGAAACAAAGACAACAGGTAATATTTTAGTTAGTATTTTCAACAGCTTATTTATTATGACGATGATATTCTTTGAATTCGTAGGGAATGTCAGCTTACGACAACCCCAGTAACTTGTCTGAAGTGTTAGAAATCGATGAAGAACTAATCGTAATTCTACCAGTAGGCCAGATATCTGAGGAAGCGGCTGAGACAAGGAATAACATTGGCAGAGAGAACCTAACAAGGCACAAACGTCGGTCATCAATATTAGCTAATCTTAAGGATGTGTTCAATCGTTTACTGGTTTCTAGCGATCCTCACTACATGTTTTGACTGATATTGACCCTATGGATGAATTCTTTAAGGTTCTTGATGGTACTGAAGCTCCAAAATTATGAGGATTGCGATGAGTAATAAGTGCTTATACAATGTACATTTTCTGTTGTCAATAATTTATTTAAAAACAGGTTGTAATTGTTAAAAAAAAAGAATAACGAAGCGAACCTGGTGTGATGGTTAAAGCACGTGAATATCCCGCCGAGGACCTGGGATCAAATACGCCTCCCGACAAACTCACAAAAATGTGAGATCTTCCTTCAGAAGGGAAGTAAAGCCTTGGGTTAAATATCTTTTTAATTTTTCATATTCATTTTGCAGCATTTGGTGGGGCAATGAGAGCGCAAGTCAGTGCAAAGCCGATGAAGAGGAGGGTTAATGGCTGAATAGTCTTTGCTGACCACATAAACGCCATGGGATAGGAAAAGGGTATTTTGGTGTGGGATTAAGGTGTTGGTACAGACTTGACAATATCAATGCTATTCAGATGCAAAATAATTTCAAGGCTCAATAGTGAATCGCATACTTTCCAAAACCAAAAATCCACAAAATGCCAAGCAAGTCATAAAGGGTGATACGGTCAAAATTTGGTCACACAATTTTTTTCATAACTTTAGACTGCGTACACCAAAACAGCTGATTTTTGGACCAGTAATGCTACATTATATGTAGCTTATACCATAAATTTTTTATCAAAATCGATTGAGTATTGGTTGATATATAGATAAAACCATCGACCTACCTTTTTAAAATTTTGTACAAAGGCGCTCCATAGTAAATTTTCGGAAATTTAAGGTCAATAAACCACAATTTTGATTATAGAACTACCAATACTGCTCCGATTTTTATCAAATTTTTACAGTATAGTACTATTATGAAAATACGTTCTTAGTAAAATTTTTAGCCATTTTGTATGAATACTTTCAAAGTTGTAGCAGTTTGAATATGAAAAAAACTGACCGGGTGCCACTTAAGCAAAAATAACTTTGTAACGGCTGGATCAAATTGAATGAAATTTTTACACAACATTTTGATATGCATACTACACATACAGAAAAATTTTCATTGAAATCGGTTAAGTATCTCTGGCTCTATAAATAAAACAGTAAAAATGTGTGAATCCTCTTTGCACAAAATTTTAAAATTGCGGATCTCAGGGTTCAACAATATCTCCGCAAATACTAGACCGATTTTGATGAAAATTTTATGGTACAAGCTACATATAATGTACCATTACTGATCCAAAAAACAGCTGTTTTGGTGTACGCAATCTAAAGTTATGAAAAAAAATGTGTGACCAAAATTTGACTTGACTCGACAAAATTTGACAAAATTTGACCACCTAAACAAATATAACTTTGTAACGGCTGAATCAAATTGAATGAAATTTTAACATAACATTTTGATATGTATACTTTACATACAGAAAAATTTTCATTGGAATTGGTTCAGTATTTCTGGCTCCATAAAAAAAAGAGTAAAAATGTGTTCTTATTTTTTAATCCACTTTGTACAAAATTTTAAAATTGCAGTTTTCAGGATTCACAATATCTCCGCAAATACTAAACCGATTTTGATGAAAATTTTATGGTATAAGCTACATATAATGTACCAATACTGGTACAAAAATCAGCTGTTATGGTGTACGCAGTCTCAAGTTATGAAATAAATTGTGTGACCAAATTTTGACCGTATCACCCTTTAGAAAGAAAAAGCGCGTGATTGTTTATTTTGTCAATTATAACAAACGGAAACTTCTACCCTCTCCGACTCGCCAGTCACCCCGGAAAAAATGTCCCTTCAGTTCTGGAAAACATATTATTCCCAATTAAGCCTTTAATCGAATTGTCCGCGTAGTCTTGTAGTACGCCTACTAGGTAAGAACCAGTCATTGCCATACATATTAAATGACCCCATGGATAGCATTTGCATATGTAAAAGCTTTGCTGATGTGACTTTCCTATTAGGCAATTCTCTCATCTCATGTTTGTCTTCAAAACCTTGTCAAGCTTAGAAAAATGAAGTTAACCCTCCATCAGTCGCATCAAAAAAAGTTACACGAGCGGTCGCGTCGTGTACTCAGTACACGACAAACGCTTTCAATTATGGTTTATATGCTTTACTAGATACAATGTTGGTGTCTTCGGCAAAAATGTCCAACTGGATAATGCGCGTCTGATAGTGGACATGTGGAACCGGTCAACACGATCTGGTCCTGTCCCGGGTGTCGGAATGGCCCTCGCGGGAACCTGTTTCGTAGACATTTCAGTTATGGCACCAAAACTAGGCATTCGACGGCTCTATCTTCATGATTTTTCATGTACATCATCTTAGTAACCATGAAAATGACCAGTGACCTCCCTGGCTAACCCGTGGCCACCGGAATGTGCCCTGGAGGAACCTGTTACGAGGACATTTTGACCATGACACCAAAACTAGGCTTGCGACGGCTCTATCTTCATCATTTTCCAAATCAATTATTTTAGTAACCATGAAAATGACCAGTGACCTCCCTGGCCAACCCGTGGCCACCGGAATGTGCCCTGGAGGAACCTGTTTCGAAGACATTTTGACCATGACACCAAAACAAGGCATGCGACGGCTCAATCTTCATGATTTTCCATATCCATCATTTTAGTAACCATGAAAATGACCAGTGACCTCCCTGGCTAACCCGTGGCCACCGGAATGTGCCCTGGAGGAACCTGTTTCGAGGACATTGTGACCATGACACCAAAAACTAGGCTTGCGACGGTTCTATCTTCATGATTTTCCAAATCATTTTTTTTTTTGGTACAATGAAAATGACCAGTGACCTCCCTGGCCAACCCGTGGCCACCGGAATGTGCCCTGGAGGAACCTGTTTCGAGGACATTTTGACCATGACACCAAAACAAGGCATGCGACGGCTCAATCTTCATGATTTTCCATATCCATCATTTTAGTAACCATGAAAATGACCAGTGACCTCCCTGGCTAACCCGTGGCCACCGGAATGTGCCCTGGAGGAACCTGTTTCGAGGACATTGTGACCATGACACCAAAACTAGGCTTGCGACGGTTCTATCTTCATGATTTTCCAAATCATTTTTTTTGGTACAATGAAAATGACCAGTGACCTCCCTGGCCAACCCGTGGCCACCGGAATGTGCCCTGGAGGAACCTGTTTCGAGGACATTTTGACCATGACACCAAAACAAGGCATGCGACGGATCTATCTTCATGATTTTCCATATCCATTATTTTAGTAACCATGAAAATGACCAGTGACCTCCCTGGCCAACCCGTGGGCACCGGAATGTGCCCTGGAGGAACCTGTTTCGGGGACATTTTAACCATGACACCAAAACAAGGCTTGCGACGGCTCGATCTTCATGATTTTCCATATCCATTATTTTAGTAACCATGAAAATGACCAGTTACCTCCCTGGCCAACCCGTGGCCACCGGAATGTGCCCTGGAGGAACCTGTTTCGAGGACATTATGACCATGACACCAAAACGAGGCATGCGACGGCTCTATCTTCATGATTTTCCATATCCATTATTTTAGTAACCATGAAAATGACCAGTGACCTCCCTGGTCAACCCGTGGCCAACGGAATGTGCCCTGGAGGAACCTGTTTCGAGCACATTTTGACCATGACACCAAAACTAGGCATGCGACGGCTCTATCTTCATAATTTTTCATATCCATCATCTTAGTAATCATGACTATGATCAGTGGCCTCCCTGGCCAAACCGTGGCCACCGGAATGTGCCCTGGAGGGATCAGTTTCGGGGACATTGTGGCTTTGACGCCAAAACTAGGCTTGCGACGGCTCTTTAGTAACCATGAAAAGGACCAGTGACCTCCCTGGCCATCCCGTGGCCACTGGACTTTTTACCTGTAAATCCGGTAAGTTCAACAAATTTGGAGTGATCGCGTCAAAATGATGTGCCATGTTTGCCCTAATGGGCTGGAGGAATTGAATGAATGTGGAAGAATTAAACGAAGAGAAAAAGCAGGATCTTCATATAACAAAATGCAAAAGTAACTGATGCTTTATCCTCATTCACGCTAGGTGCATAAGTTTCTCTGGCCTATGAACAGTCACATGAAGTTCACGTTCATTTTACGTCAATTGATGGCTTGATGACATCTGTCAGGCGTTGCAGTTATTCAACTTCATTCGTTAAGTGAAACGTAAATGTGTTGCAGTTAGCAGCTAAACAAAATTGCTGACACCGAAAACTATCATATAACTGCGAAATTGTTCGTATAACGCTAAACTGGCTTGCTGACTTAATTTCCAGGAGGAGCGTAATATCATAAAGTCTATTCCGTGAATCACGCTTATTATTCAAATAGCAAAACATTGGAACCATAAAAAAGTTACGTTATATCGAGGTAAAAGTTACGTCATATTGAGCTACGTAATATCGAGTCGAGGCTACGTTATACCGAGGTATGACAGTATAAAAACCAGTTGGTAACCAAAACCACAAAACAAAAAATTTCGGCTCCGTGAAGCAAAATAAAAAAATTTTATTTCTTTCTATTCGAAAATTACAAAACAGATTGAAAATATTTTTATACAATACAATAAACGCTTTTGGATGGGAAATAGGTATCAAATTAACGGATTCACCATGCTATAAGCGAAAATTATATGCATGACCACCCTCATATAAAGTAGGAACCATGGGCGCTGGTTTTTTTCACGGTTACTTAGGGTGAATCGTCAATTATTGCACACCTTGAAAACTTGCTAATTATTGCAGACTCCATGCTTTGCTTATGAGATGTGCAACAATTGGCGAGTTTTTAAGGTGTGTAACAATTGGCGATTTACCCTAGATGATGGATATATAACATCAAAAAGATAGAGCAGTTGCATGCCTAGTTTTGGCGCCTTGGTCAAAATTGTTCTCAAAACAGGTTGCTTCAAGGCAAAGTCCAGTAGCCACAGGATGGCCAGGGAGGTCACTGGTCATTTTCATGGTTACTAAGATGATGGATATGGAAAATCAGGAAGATAGAGCCGTCGCAAGCCTAGTTTTGGCGTCAAAGCCAAAATGTCCACGAAACTGGTTCCTCTAGAGCCAGTGGCGTAGCCAGAAATTGTCTCTGGGAGGGGTTTTCAATGGTCAATGATACCTTTTTTGATTTGACACTTACATTTTGTAAACAGTAAGGAGTAATTGTATTCGTAGTTTGAAAATAGCTACGCCAGTGTCTAGAGCACATTCCGTTGGCCACGGGTTAGCCAGGGAGGTCACTGGTCATTTTCATGGTTACTAAAATGATGGGTATGGAAAATCATGAAGATAGAGCCGTCGCATGCCCAGTTTCAGTATCATGGTCATAATGTCATAAATCAGGAAGATAGAGCCGTCGCAAGCCTTGTTTTGGCGTCAAAGCCAAAATGTCCACGAAACTGGTTCCTCTAGAGCACATTCCGTTGGCCACGGGTTAGCCAGGGAGGTCACTGCACTGGTCATTTTCATGGTTACTAAAATAATGGATATGGAAAATCATGAAGATAGAGCCGTCGCATGCCTTGTTTTGGTGTCATGGTCAAAATGTCCTCGAAACAGGTTCCTCCAGGGTACATTCCGGTGGCCACGGGTTAGCCAGCGAGGTCACTGGTCATTTTCATGGTTACTAAGATGATGGATATGAAAAATCATGAAGATAGAGCCGTCGCATGCCTAGTTTTGGCGCCTTGGTCAAAATTGTTCTCAAAACAGCTTCCTTCAAGGCAAAGTCCAGTAGCCACGGGATAGTCAGGGAGGTCACTGATCATTTTCATGGTTACTAAGATGATGGATATGAAAAATCATGAAGATAGAGGCGTCGCATGCCTTGTTTTGGCGTCATGGTCAAAATGTCCTCGTAACAGGTTCCTCCAGGGCATATTCCGGTGGCCACGGGTTAGCCAGGGAGGTCACTAGTCATTTTCATGGTTACTAAGATGATGTACATGAAAAATCATGAAGATAGAGCCGTCGCATGCCTAGTTTCGGTGCCATAACTGAAATGTCTACGAAACAGGTTCCCGCGAAGGCCATTCCGACACCCGGGACAGGACCAGATCGTGTTGACCGGTTCCACATGTCCACTATCAGACGCGCATTATCCAGATAGACATTTTTGCTGAAGACACCAACATTGTATCTAGTAAAGCATATAAACCATAATTGAAAGCTTATGCCGTGTACTGAGTACACGACGCGACCGCTCGTGTAACGGTCTGGTTCACAAAAAAGTTACACCAGCGGTCGCGCCGGTGTACTGAGTACACATTCAAAATGTGAGGTTAGAATTACGTATTTTTCGAGTACTTTCCGTGCATTTTTTCATTTTTTTTCTGCCTTACTAACAAGAAGAAGAGTGGATCTTGGAATAGGACCAACACCCGGTTCAATTTGGTGCGAATTTCGATTATTTTTTTGCATTTTTCTGAGACGCGTGTACTCAGTACACGCAAGCGACTGATGGTGGGTTAATAAACAATACATTACAAGGTTCGAATTCCCATAAAATGAAATCATTCATTCGCACTACAACACCATAGAAGATAATATCACATTGGCTGATTACAGTACAAATGCGAAAAATCTCCCTTTTCCCCCTATCCGCAACCCGGGGCCCTGTTGGATTTCAAAAGCCTCGGAGAATATTACAAACCTTCAATGGTATTCCCATACACTAACCCACATTGCCCATTCAGGGGTCTGACTGGGCCTATAACCCTCCCTCAGTTTGTAATATTCTCTCCAACTTGGAATTCTCGCGCTCAGTATCATACGGGCGTATCTACAATGATCGATTTCTCTTCATCGATTTTCTCTTCGGCTAATAACTTGGCCTGCAAATCAGTTTTGCTTGTTTTTGTTGTTTCAGATGCTAGTCCTAGTCGTCCTTCACCGAAATACACCGAGAGATCATTCGAATATTGGTCGTATTTTCCGGAATAATCCGAAGAGAAAATCGACGAAGAGAAATCGATCATTGTAGATACAGGGGATAGACAAAATGATCGGGACATGCAAAATTTCCACTTTTCAAAAAATGTCCAATTAGCTGTAACTTTTCGAAAAGTGCATCAAATATTCTAAAATTTTCACTGTAAGTTGATCAACTAGTTGTGTATTAGTGGACAAAATTTGGAAAAGATCGGGCTATTCTTCACGAAGTTAGGAAAATTCTAGAAAAAGGTATAATTATCCGATAGCCAACTTTGAGCTGTTATATGTCCGGATTTAATGAGCCGAATGTAATGAAATTTTGTCCATTTATGACTCATATAATATGCTCTGAAAAACGTTTAACACAACTTGAAGTTATTAACGAGAGAAAAAGTTATAGCGATTTCATAAATTTTATGATTTTTTAGTAAATTGGTCCATTTTTAATATGCATCCCATTACTTTTTCAATGAATTGCCACCTATGTTGTAACTTTCTTCCAAAACACATCTGTATTCAATAGAATCAGAGGGAATTTAAATAAACTATAATTAGCATCTTAAATTTTTAAACGATGTTGAAATTTAAGAAAATTTGGTGTTTTATTAGAAAAATAATTTAATCGTTATAATTTTCTTCCGTGTTAAGAATTTTTAGTTATGTCAAAAGTTTTTCGAAGCTCATTATATAAGTCATAAATGGTCAAAATTTCATTCCATTCGGTTCATTGAATCCGGAGATATAACAGCTCAAAGTTTCCTATCGGATAATTTTACCTTTTCCAAGAATTTTTATAACTTCGTGTAGAATCGTTCGACCTTTTCCGAAATTTGTTCACTGATACACAAATAGTTGATCAACTTACAGTGAAAATTTGAGAATATTTGATGCACTTTTCGAAAAGTTACAGCTATTTGAAATTTTTTTGAGAAGGGAAAATTTTGCCTGTCCCGATCATTTTGTCTATCCCCTGTACGCCTGTATGATACTAAACGCGAGAATTATATTTTCCCGGCACATAAATGACTTCGACAAATGTTCGAGATACTATGCAGCAGCATGATCAGTATAACTATATCAGATGACTTGAAGATCTGATTTTTACAGAATTGTTTGCCATTGATTATACATTCAGCTATTCCAATCATTACTGCAAAGCACATCGGCTACATGCCTGAATTCAAAGCTTCCTGGAAAATATAATCCAATCCCAGGGACCTTGGGTTAAATATCTTTTTAATAAAGATGAAAAAATAAGAACAAAAAAACTAACTAACATTATCTTTCAGGTCTTCATGTGACCAGTAAGCTGTTCCAGAACACTGTTTAAAGACACGGGCACGTTTAGTACTTCCAGTGAGCTATTCGCTCTTTGAAGGAAGCACGACACTAGACAACGGACCAGCATGCAACGCCCAGTGGCGCAGCCGAAAACTTTTCCTGACAGCTGCGGCGGGAATCGAACCCGCGCTCCTAGCACGATGCGACTAAATGCTTGGTGTCACTGGCCGCACGACCACGAAGCCACAACCAACATTATTGTGATTAGCCTTTTAGGACACGCGCCTGTTTGATCCTAAAACTGCTCGTACTGTACGACGACGAGCGAGGTTTTTTGAGAATGGTGTAGTTTTTACAATGCGCGCGCGTCCTGAAGGGTTAAACAAATTCAATGAAAATTTGATTTCAATCAATTTCCCATAAGGTTGCATGCAGCCCGACCGACGATGCCACAGGGAGGTAGGGATAGGAGTTACTGGGACGAGCATCTGTATTACGCACTGCCCAGCCTTTACCGTGACACATGTGAAAAATATATAAGTCAAGAAAGAGCACGCCCAACAATGTGAATCAATCATTCGCCTTTCACTTTTGCTCACAGTTTTCCTAACCCTTCCTCCATCCTACTGCAGGCTAATGCGAAGTCCTTGCCCAGGTGGACGTACCTAACGTCTGTCTAATGGAATGGTACCGGTACGTACCGGTTGTACACTAACACAACAACCGACGTAACATGCAAGGTTCCACCCTCGCTCGTTCTCCTACCTACTCTTGCCTATCCTACGGGAACATCGATTGCCTTTGCCGTGTCCGAAAGTACCAGAGAGGGTGTGCTCCATGGGCATGTCTTATATCACCCATAAACAGCACAAATGTAGGTTGGTTATTACCTCTCAGTTCGTCTCTTTGGTTTCGGTTCAGTTAGGGGCATGGGAGAAGAATATCGCCATGCTGCGAAAGGAAGCATGGCATTTAATCAAAAAAAAAATGTATATAAGCTTAAATTTAAGGAACTTTATTTAAGGAATTTCATTACGATTTTTGAAAAACAACATATTAGAGAAAAAGTAGTACAAGTTAAGTTTGACTTGAAAGGTTGAAACGCTTTAAAATTATTGAAGAATTAATTTATTACTTCCTAATCTCTAAACGTTACTAGTGATTATCTATATATATAAAAATGCAGTGGCATACGTGGGACCGCGCATAACTTGCGAACGGATGGTCCGATTTGGGTCGTGTAAGTTTTGTTCTGTTAGTTTTCACCCAAGGATGGTTTATGAGGCAAAAAACATGGAAAAATTTAGAGTTTTTGAAAATTGGTGTTTCATACATTTTGAACGGGGACTTGGGCTTGGCTAGGGACTTGGAACGTCAAAAACGCAGTAGGCAAGACAAAGTTTGCCGGGGACAGCTAGTTTCGTATAAATATGTTTTCCTAAACAGCGGGCTCCGGTAATTTCATGAAAACAACATGCTGGGGTGCAGCTTTAAACTTTAAAAAAATACAAATTTTGCAAAGCCTAATTTAAGTGTTAGTCGACTGGACTACCATTAAAAGAATAGCACGTGGGTGGCCTTGCAATTTATCAAATGGAATTTCGTTGATTTATTTTAAAATACATCAATTCAGCTCCAGTGACATTAAAACTTATTTCTTCAAGGTAGCCACCTCAAGTTCATAGTCCATTAGCCATCATTCTGTCCCGCTGACAAGTTTAAAATTTTATGGAAATTCAAACAAAAAACCTTTCATTCCCCCTTCAACGGAAACTCCATTCCCAGCTCCCATTCCACCGCACTTCAACAGGAAAACAAACGAAAGCAAAACTTACCCCAATTCTTGGCACTGGTTTCCCGTTCTCCGACTTTTCTTCACTCACTTTATGTGTGTGTGTGGGGAAGGAAATACAGTCCTATGCACAGCTGTCGTCCCACCCACTACTAATCGACCAACCAATTCCGCTGCTCTTCACTTCTTCCAGTTTCCACACTGCACTGTGTCGGTCGGTCACACTGCCTCCAATGACCTTGACTTAGAAAACTCGTCGTCTTGCACGTCGACGACGGCACGAGGAAAACCACGCTGCTTTGCCCGTTGAGACTTGATTCTTGACGTTCGACTAGGCCACTTGTTCACCACAACAGCAGGTCTCGGGCGGACAATCGAAACTTGACTATGACTACGACTTCCACTCGGCTGGCATTGCACTATAGAACACTTTCTTCACCATGTCGGTCGATGGATTGCTTCCTGGACTGGAAAAGTTGTAAACTTCACTACGGGTGCACTCCGGGTTTCCTCCTTCAGCACTAGCTAAGCGACGGGTTCTCTTCTATAGTGCGCACATTTCAGGAGCGGTGTAGGTTTAATTTTGGAACTGGCGCTGTGATTAGATTTTGCATTGAAACCCCGTTCGGAAGGGTTCCATCCGTGCGCGGGGTATTCCTTATATTTGTTATTGTTATATTTATTTCAACACTTCAACTCAATTCTCCGGCTCGGTAAACTCACTGGTTCACTGGCGCGCCAACGAAACTGCACTTGAATGTTTCTAGCTGAAAGAGTTTGCCCATTCACTCACTATTGCTGCAGGCTTCGCATCCGTAACGAAGATCAAGATCTTCTTCCTTTGGGTACGCGTACGACGCTTGCTGTTTCGCCACCCACAACGCGTGCTAAGCTAAAGTAAATGATATCACGGTGAAAAACTTGGCACAGCACCAATAAGATGATGATACAGTGAGTCAGTCTATTTTTTGTGCAGCGCGGTTTCTTCAGTTTACGTAGTTGAAAATTCAGAAAAGCTTTAACAACCCAACAAACATTTTTGCTGTACAAGAGTGGAACAAACAACTCTTAAGCAAATTTTAGCTTAAGAAACTGTTATTCAACTAGTTCTGTTACTTGGGAAGAACAATTTCTTACAGTGTGTGCATTTGCAAGCAACTAGGTAAGCTCGATCCATATCTATTTTAGTACTCATGTATTAAATTCTTTTATGCAATTCAGTATCATAATTTACATTTTATATAACTTATTTTGGTATGATAATGGCCAATTTTTCCGAACTGGTTCATTATGCAACTGAAATGAGTTGCATAATGAAAAATAGTTGTATAATGTTCATAATGCAACTCATTGAGTTGCATTATGAACATTATGCAACTCATTTGAGTTGCATTATGAACATTATGCAACTCAAATTAGTTGGATTATGAAAAAATCATTGCATAAAACGTTGTATGGAACTCGTTGCAAAACTCGATTTTTTCAGCACTCTTCGTAATTATCCAACTCGGCAAGCCCGTTGGATAAATGTACCACTCGTGCTGAAACAATCAACTTTTTGCAACTCGTTACATAAATAACTATAGCAGGCTTGGACACCATATTGGAAAAACCGAAACTATTTGTAGTATGTAAAGGTATGTACTACCCAAGTATGAATGCTGAACAGTGAGAGTATTAGCTGATCAATAGCTGGTTAATTGTGTCAATGGCTGAACACAATGACAGCCGAATATTGGTCTGAACTATGGCTTGTTCAACCTCTTTAATCAGCGATACATAGATGGCTAAATATCAAGTTGAATAGAATATTACTCATCTGGGTAACCAGCTTTAAAACATACCCCAACATGCAGAATTAATCATCTGTTGTTCAACCTTTAATCAAATAATGTTTGACAGCTGACCCAAGCATGGTTTTTGTGAAGTCCACATCGCTTCTTCAGTCTCAATACAGACTTGGTTCAACTTATGTTCTTGACTATTCAGTAGACTGCGGCTTATTTTTATAAAGTTGTTGAAACCTGGAATTCGTAAGCTCTTTTGGATTCAAATGACACAAAAAGAGAAACCTCTGAGTTTAAGCCAAAAATATTGAGATTTAGAGGTAGCACAATCGCTTCAAAGTTGAATTTTCGAGTAATAAAAAGGTGTTTTCACTTCAAGTGCCATAACTTTTTCAATTTTCAACCGATTTTCAATCTTTTTTTATGAATTTCTCACAAATAAACTCGTAGAACATCATTTTCTTCCAAAATCACGCAAAATATGAGTTTTTGAAGGTTTAATTTATTATTTTCTTCTTTTTACAAAAATTTTTAACTTATGAGTCCTATAACTTTTTAACCGTTTGACCAATTTTAAATTTTTTAGCTTGCTTTTGTAGATATTTTTGTTGCCTATCTTTGTCACAAACAAACTTTTCATCAAAGTAGTCATTTTTAAGATACTTTTCACCAAAAACTGCCAAAACATGCCTTAAAACTTGATTTTTTCATGCAAAATTGAAGTTTTTTACGATTATTTGCAATTTTTACTCCAAACCAGATACTTAGCATCATATTTAGGGATATGGAACACATTGGAGACTATTTTTTTTCAATTTTTTTTCCTCGCATTTCGAACATGAAATAATTTTTTGATTCAGAACATTTCAAAAACTGAAGTTTAAGGCTTCCATATGATTATTGAGAATAAATTTTTCACTTTGAGCCCGAAATTAAGCATGAAAACAATTAAAATTTTGCCCAAAATCTGATTTTTCAAAAAAAATACGTGTTTTTGGACGGTTTTTGGTATTTATCTATTTTAAAACGATTTTTTAAAGGTACAGTTTAGTCACAGCATTCTTAGGCAACAAAAATATCTACAAAAGCAAGCTAAAAAATTTAAAATTGGTAAAACGGTTCAAAAGTTATAGGACTCTGAAGTTACATTATTTTATTTTTACACAATTAGTAAATTTAATTGATTACTGTTTAAGCGCATATTAAGCCTTAAATCAGCCTTCCAATGAACCTCAAATCAGCTAAAGGTTGAATAAAATCGCCAAAATTAGATATTTAGGAGCTGGCATTATTTAATTCGAAAAACTACTCAACCTCCAAAATTTTCAATGTTTTTTTTTTTAACATTTTAGTTTCATCTTAGGATCATACTTTTGCCTATTATCACATACATTAGGAACATTTTATGACCAAATCAAGGTAAAAAATCATATTGTACATCTTATTTTATATTTCATCTAACATTAACCCTTTTCTTCCCGCAACTTTGAATTTCTATAACAAAAACTATTTCCAAAAATATGTAGCTCTTAAAATAGCAATTCAAAACAAAATGATAAATCCGTAGCTATTGATAACTTATCAATAGTTACACTATGGAAACAATTAGTTAGCATTTCGGTTGACCAAATAAAGCTACCATTACGTTCTAAAAATCTGAAAAGCATTTCATCATAGTCAGGTCTTTTTTTACGCGGTTTTCATTTACGCGGCCGCGTAAATGAAAACTCCATACAAAAAAAAATTTCATCGTCTTATTTTTGCATGATTCGTCGAGAAATGGTGAGACTTTTTTTACGCGGTTTTTTGAATTTTGAACTGAGTTTTATTTTTACGCGGTACGTATCCCCCGCGTAAAAAAAACCTGACTGTAAATCAAATTCCGAATGTCTCCAGTTAGACAAAAATATATGGTGCTGTAGAGCAGAGGTTTTCAAACTTTTTTAAGTCCATAGTCCAAAGAGGATAATAGCAGTATAATAGTTATTTATGTAACGAGTTGCAAAAAGATGATTTTTTTCAGCACGAGTCGTACATTTATCCGACGAGCTTTGTAGAAATACATCCTAGTGTTCATTTAAAAAATCTTTCATGAGTTCCTGAAAAAAATCTTCCACGAATTATTAAAAAAAATATTTCAGGGCATCTTTGGAAACTCCTCCTTTACTTCAAAAAGACACCCAAGAAAAAAAAAATAGTCAACAATTCTTTCACATAATATTTTAGGGATTATTTTAGACTTTAGAACGTTCTCCATAAATTTCTCCGAAAATTCCTTAAGAGAGTTTTGAACAGATAGCTTCCAAAAATGTTGCATGGATTCCTTTAGAAAACACTTTAAGAATTCCTTTCTAAAAATCCAGCATAAATGGTTCCAGAAATTCATCTACAAATTTCTTCAGATTTTTTTATAGATATTTCTCTAGAAATATTTCAAAGCATACATCTAGAAAACCTTCCACGAACTTTCTCAAAAATACTCCATGGCTTTATTCTAAGAAAATGATTCTCGCATACATTAAGAATCAGAAATACAGAACTTGTCTCAGAAGCTTCCTAAGGCATTTTCTCCAAAGACTTTTTTTTTAATCTTAAAGAGATTCTTAGAGAATTTCCCAAGATTTCTTCACATGCCTTTAGATATTCCTTCAAGACATTTCTCTTCCAGAAATTACTTCAAGAATTTCTTAAGAAAGTCTTAGAAAATCTTCCAAGGATTCTTTCAGAAATTTGTCAACAGCCTCCAAGCGTACCTCTAGGAATTTCTCTATGAATTCCTCCAGGAATACATGAATAAAATATCCTAAGAGGCTTTGTTAGGTATTCCACCCGGGGTTTTCATGTGTTTTTTTTTCCAGGCATTCGTCCTGGAATTTCTTCAGAAAACTCATCTATGGATTCTTAAAACATTCATGTTTTGGTTTTTCAGAAATACTTTCATGAGTTCATTTACAATTTTCTTCAGATTTTTTACATATTTTTTCTGAAATTAATTCCGCGGTATTTTCGGAAATATCTTTAGCAACTTTTTCAATATTCCTAGAACACTTAAGAAATTTCAGCATAGATTTCCTCAGAAGTCGTTCCATGGATTATTTTAGAAGTGGTTCTATGAGTTCCTTCACGAGTTGCTCAAGCGGTTCCTTCAGAGATTCCTCCAGATATTCATCCATGGTAATGCACCAGTGAAAGGACGCTGAAATCGGGGAACCTAGACTAGTTAGCTCTGATTTTACCATGATAGCACTGGGAACACATCTTGTCAGTAATCTACCGAAGCATTGCAATGAAATTTTTATGGAATTTGCTACAAATTTTGGAATACAATCAGCTGAGTACACGCCAAGGTAGTAGAAGGCATCTACCAAAATATCAGGAATATATTACAATTCTCGTTGTGGAAATTATAATGTTGGAAAGCTTTGAGGAAGTTTTTTTTTGTCTGTATTAACGAGATTTTTAACCCTAGGCTAGTTCATCTCGGGACCCACGTTTTACTTCCCTTCCGAAGGAAGAACCCACATTTTGTGAGCATGTCGGGAGTGGGATTCGATCCCAGGTCCTCGGCGTGATAGTCAAGTGTTCTAACTACCACACTAGGTCCGCTCCAGGAAGTCTGGCGAATGGCTAATTTGCATGCATTCGCTATAAATGTTGTCATTGATAAAGCATCTGTAAAAAAAAATCGCCAGAGAATCAACCCATATATTCCACTCGTCGTGATCGATCATCGACCAATCGAGAGATATTTATACAACATGAAGTCAGAAAGGGAAGTATGAGATTAATGAAAATACATAGAATCAAGTACCATAACATCACCAAATTCTAATAACATTTTTTCGATTCCTAATTCCGTTCACCCCATTTGTATTGCCTTGTGTGAACTGAATTAGTAACCGAAAAATTAGTGATTGGAATTAGGTGATGTCACGGTATGGTATGAGGTATGTTTAGGCGCTATTGTGGGTGCTCCAAACAATTTATTGATATGAAGTGCTCCACGTGTTAAAAGGCTGAAACTCCGTGCATTATAAGTCATCGAAATACAAACTGAAAGTTATAAACTGATTGGATATTTGCAATGTACGGTACCGGCTGTACAACCTAGCTAGAGTGAATGAAGCAACCGGATGTCGCCAGCATACGCGCAGAATTTCGAAGCAGCGTTACCAGACGAGGGTGAGCCCCTCTAGAGAACTGCTGAAATACAGTAAGGGCAGCCATAAACGACGCACCTAATAGCACGGCGTGGAAAGGAATCACCGGTACGAATGGTTCAAAGTGGAATGCAGAACGATTTTGGAGGAGAAGAACACATCACAAGCGGTAATGCTGCAGCAAGCAACCCGGCAGAACGTGGAACTTTACTAACAGAAGCGAAAAAAAGCAGACCCGCCTCTTTTGGGAGAAAAAGCGTCGACTGGTAGAAGCGGAGTGCGCACAAATGGAACTGCAGTGCCGTTCCCAATAAACATGAAAGTTATACCAAAAGCTCAACGCATCCCGCAACGGAGAACCACGGCAACGGAGGAAACGACTGCGGACTCCGCTGCGGACGAAAAAGATCCATCTCCTACGCTGAGGGATGTTAAAGATGCCATTCGCCAGCTCAAAACGAACAAAGCAGCTGATAAAGATGGTATTGCAGCTGAACTCTTCAAGATGGGCCCAGAAGAGTTGACCACCTGTCTGCATCGCACAGTGGAGCACCTAGTACATCAAAACTGATCAAAATTATTTTGACGCATTTTCACAACCCAAATGCAACCCAAATTAGTAATGAAACGTATTTCATAGTTTTCGTATTTTTTTATTTCGTCATTAGGGTGACCAATTTTATGATTGTAAAAGTCAAGATTGTTCGAAACTAAAATTTTTCAAAAAATCACAACTTTTAAACCAGTTGACCGATTTTAAACTTCTTTTTTTTGCTTGAAAGCTGTTGAGTTCTAGTTTTCAGCAAAAATACGTTCAGAGGGCCAAATAGTGTTTTAAGGCAAATAATATCACATAATAATATAATTATCACGATATTTTCAAAGTGTTGCAACTTTTGAAATCGGAAACATCCGGATGGTTTTCTTTCTTCATTTGAAAGAGGAATAATAGTTTTATCATAAACTAAACGCAGATTTTTCGGAAACAGCCGGAAAATCAACTTATTTCATTTTGAATGTACGGTAAAGGATTCCATCAAATATTTTTTTCAATATTTTCATATATTGTATGTAAATTCAACGTCAATTTGTTTGGGTTTCAAATTAACAGAATAACAACATTATCCTTCTTTAACAAACTGCATTGTTGAATTGATTGACTATCAATTTCATTCACTTTGTACGGTCAAAACTAGCACGCGCTGTGAGTTATATCAAAGAAAACGGCTAAACTTCAGCTTCACTTAACCTCTTCTGATAAGCGTAAACAAAACATTTGTACACTGCTTAGCTGTCAAACGATTACACGATAACTACACTTGGCAAAAACACAACAGAAAACCCAGTTACTTCATTTTGAGTTTTTCCACTTATGATCAGGTTTTGATGTGATTTACTCCAATATCGGTGTAAAGTTAGGATCTGGAAAACTGAACAGCTACCGGAGGACGGGAATGAAGGGGTAATCTGAATCATTCAAAAGAAAGGCAACCATTCTAGAATGTGAGAACTTCCGAGCAATCATTATTATGAATGCTGCCTACAAAGTGCTATCCCAGATCATCTGCCACTGTCCGTCACCTAAAATAAATAAGTTCGTTGGAAGTTATCAAGCCGGCTTCATCGACAGCCGGTCGCCAATGGACCAGATCTTCACCGTACGGCAAATCCTCCAGAAATGCCGTGAATACCAGATCCCAACGCATAACCTGTTCATCGATTTCAAGGCGACATACAACTGTATCGACCACACAGAGCTATGGAAAAGCATGGACGAAAACGACTTTCCTGGGAAGCTGGCCAGGGTTTCGTGTGCATCACTTTTTGAAAAAACAAAAAAAAATGAAAGTTCATACCGCCTTGTACGAAATCTCAAATGCCACACTGTTCGACTGGTAGAAAGAGAAACGCATCCACCCGCGTCCGCGAGCGGCAATGGACAGAGATGAATCAATAAGTGTAACCACGCCGCACCCTCGTCACCTACGATGACCGCGACTGTGACACACTTTTCGGGGCGGCTTCCAATCGACGCAACAATCAATCGGAAAGCTCAAAATGAAAATGTCGTGGCCCAGTTCGGTGAGGATTCTATTATTGATACCCCGACTGATGACGCCACAGGGGGAGATCGATTTTCGTTCGATGTAGATGCGACGGGCATCACTGTTAGAAATAAGTTGTTGGCCTTCTCAGAAGGTATGCTTTTTGATAGACTTGCTTTGAGCGAAATATTGTTCATCACAAATTCAGAATCGTTAAGACAGTATACAACTGACCAGATAATTTGGTAATTAGATGTTTCCATTATCTGATCATTCATCATTAATCATTATAATATATTGATATACTGATCATTCATCATTAATCATTATAATATATTACAGATATTTAGATTTTCACGGATAAAGAATGGTTATAGATATAGACTGAACAGCTTCCACCAAGCTGTTAAAGATAACAGAAAAGCTGATTCACTCAATATTTATATCGTACACGCGACCACTGAACGCAAGCTTCGCAATTTACAAACAATTCCGAAACATCATCGCGTTACGATGGGCGCTACGTCCTGTCGCGTACCTACCAACTAAAGAGTCTCCCATTTGTTCCACTCAACCGCGCAATAATGCTCCGCTCCAACATAGACCATTTCCTCCAATCTTACACGATCGATGGTTTGAATTCCTACCTACATCGACTCGCGCTGGCCGCAATTGAATGAATCGATCTGAATTCCACAATTGATTTCAATTGATTGTTTTCAAATAGCCTCCCCTATCATCCACAACAGGCTGTTGTACTCGCAACCAACCAACCGACCAACCAAATGTGGCTCGTATATTAATATAACTCAACAATCGCTGGTGGGGAGGGCGATGCAACCGACGACAACTACAATTGGAAAACGAAGCACCACTGCGGCGTATCATCATCTGTGGTGGACACAAAATCATAATATAGATTGTAAAAGTACAGTACGCTCCGGATGGTGCGATTACAATGGAATGTGGTAGCGTTTCAATAGAAGAATTCCCAGAAGCATGGAACAGAATAACATGCGGAAATTTTACGAAACTGTTGAATCTCATGTAATGATCGAGAAGATAACTAGCTAACAAACAAAACTACGGTAAGTGTCAAATGGAAATAGACGGCCGGTAGACAACGGACGAGATCTACACCGTACGGCAAATCCTACATAAATGCCGTGAATACCAGGTCTAAACGTATCCCTGTTCATCGACTTCAAAGAGGCATACGATAGTATGGAAAATCATGGACGAAAACGGCTTTCCGGGGAAGCTGACTAGACTAATTAACGCAACGATGCACGGCGTGCAAAACTGCGTAGGGGTTTCGGGTAAACTATCCAGTTCATTCGAATCTCGCCGGGGACCGCGACAAGGTAACGAACTTCCATGCCTGCTCTTCAACATCGCTCTAGAAGGTGTAATGCGACCAAACGGGCTCAACAACCGGGGAACAATTTTCCCAAAATCCGGACAATTTGTGTGCTTTGCGGATGCCATGGACATTATCGCCAGAATATTTGAAACGGTGGCAGACTGTACACCCGCCTGAAATGCGAAGCAGCAAAGATCGGATTGTAGGTGAATGCGTCCTAAACGAAGTACATGCGGGCAGGCGGAACCGAACACGACCGGGTCCGTCTAGTAATGTAACGATAGACGGGGATACCTTGGAGGTGGTGGAGAAATTCGTCTACCTCGGGTCCTTACTGACAGACAACTGACAACAATGCTAGCCGTGAAATATGTACGAAGGCGCATCATCAGTGGAAGTCGTGCCTACTGCGGGCTCCAGAAGAAGCTGCGGTCTAAAAAGATTCACACATGCACCAAGTGCATCATCATTGGCGTAGCTAGGGGGGGTTCCAGGGGTGCCTGGCACCCCCTAGACCAAATTTGGCACCCCCTAGAATTTTTCCTTGACAAGCACCTTAAATTTAAAACTTCACACAAAAATTCCAATATTTATTAATGTCACATTTGAACAAAACTTAAGCACACCTGGAATTACTTATATACCTGTTATATGCGTTTTGGATATTGATAAGAACAATGAACAGACTTCTCCATGGATTCCTCCAAAAATACCTCTATCTATTTATACAGTGATTTCTCTAGGCCTCCTTTCTGGATTCCTCCCGATATTTCTTCAATAAACTTCCCTTAGGTTCGGCCTTGATGGGGTTGTACATACAAGAAATTTCTGCAGAGAGATCCAGCAATTTCTCCGGTTATTCTTCCAGGAATTCCTTCAGAGATTTTATTCAGAGTTTCTTCCAGAACTTTCTCATGGAATTCCTCCAAGAGGTTATATTGGTCTTCCTTCAGGAATTGTGGCTAGGACTTCCCAAGCAACTCTTGCTGAGATTCTTCCAGCAATTTCTCTTAGAACGCTTCCAACAATTCTCACTCTGGTACCTTTAGGAATTCTACTAGGGAAGTTCTTCTGGAAATTCTTCCGGAAAATCTTCCTAGGATTTATCTAGAGATCCCTTCGATGATTCTTCCCGAGATTTCTTCAAAGATTTATCCTTTAGAAATTCCACAAGGGATTTCTCCAAAAACTTCTATTAATTTCTCCATGAATTCCAGCTGGAATTCTTCAAGCAATTCTTTTTAGAACTCCTTCAGAAATACTTCTATGATACCTTCCGAAATTCTAGGAATTCCTCCAGATATTCCAGCTGGGATTCCTCAAGCAATTCCTGGGGTTCTTCCTAGGGGCAAGACACTGTGCAAACGAGAGCAACTTTGAGAATTTCTGAGTAACTCTTTTTAGCAATGATCGACGAAATTTATCGAAAGACATCCCCAAAACTGCAATTTTCATTTAGCACATGCAACACTTTGCAGTTTGACATTGGTTCCGAGCAAGGTCTGACAGCAAATTGAAAACTAATTTTGATGTTGTGATATTGCAAATTATGATAACTCAGGTTGTTGTCGCTTTGGTCGTTTTAACGGTTAAAATATCAAAAATGAGAGCAGAAAAATGTTCCCGTAACAGCTAGTTGAAAACAATTCCTGCTATCAGTGATAGCAAATTGAAAACTGTTTTTGCTATCAGTACGTGAAAATGGAAAAATCGTTAAATATGGGGGTTTTTCGATTGATATGAAATTCTAAATGCCATAAGATAATTACACCAATGGTATATTCTTAGAGTTATAATAAAAGGTTACGTAGAAGTTTTGAAATAACTTAAAATTATTTTTTTTTCTATAATTGTTTGAAGTGACAGCAAAACGAAATCTAAGTTTGAAATCAAATTTAGTCAAGACCAACTGATATCAAAATATGATATCAATTTGCTGCTGAATACAAATCGAGTTTTCAATTTGCTATCATTTTTTTGTTAGACTCTGCTCGATCACACTTTGGCATAAATGGGAGAAATTCTGAGGAACTGTGAGGAATTCTAAGCAACATCTGGAACACAGATTTGCTCTCGTTAGATCTGTCCTGCCCCTAGGGTTCTTCCAGCTATTCTTCCTCCAGAAATTCTAATTGTGGTATGTACTTCAGAAATTATGCTACGGATTCTTCTAAAGCTTTCTCCTGGCTTTTTTGCTGAGATCTTACCAGGTAATCTCCCTGAAATTCTTGCAGAAATTCATTTGATGGTTCTACCAGGGATTTCTCCAAGGACTCATCCAGTTATTCCTTTAGAGATTTTATCCAAAGATTCCTCTAGAAATTCCTCATGGAATTCCTTCAGAAACTTTTTTGGCCTTCCTCCAAGAATTTTTCAAACAACTCCTCCTGCGGTTCTTCCAGCAATTCCTTCGGAATTTCTTACTATGATATGTCCAGAAATTCTTCTAGTGTTTCCTGTATGAATTTATCCTAGCATTACGGCTGAAATACTTTTGGGAAATGTTCCTGAGATTCTTTCAGGAATTCCTCCTGTGATTCCTTCAGGGCCTTCATTACATATTTTTCCAGAATACCTCTACCGGTTCTTGCAGGGGCTTCTCTAGTTTTCGAAGGATTTTTTCTTTAGTTTCCCCCAGGCATTCCTGATGGGGTTTCTCTAGAAATTCCTGTATATTTTACTCCAGCAACTCCTCCTAGGATTTCTGTGTGAGATATCTACAATCATACATCCCAGAATCCTTCTAAGAATACCTCCTGAGGTTTTTCTGTGATGTCTTCAGAAGCTCTCCGGTGATTCCTCCAGTTTTTTTTTATTCAAGTTATTTTATCCAAGGATTCTCTCATAATTTTCTCATGGATTTTCTCCAGGAAACTCCTCTTGGCCTTCCTCCAGGAATTTCAGCTGGATTTCTGAAGCTATTTCTGCTGTAATTCTTGCAGCAATTTCTCCTAGGACTGCTCCAGAAATTCTTACTATAATACATTTCCGAAATCATCTTGGGATTCTTCTAAGAATTTCTACAGGGATTCCTACAAAAACTTACTGGAATTATTCAAGGAAATCTTCCTAGGATCCTTGCAGAAGAACCTTCGGTGTTTCTTCCTAGAAATCCTAAAGAGTTTTTTTACCTGGGATTTCTCCAAATATTTCTCATTGGATTCCTCCAGGAACTCCTCTTGACTTTCATCCAGGAACTCCTTCTGGGATTCCATAAGCTATTCCTGCTGCTTCTGTTTCAGGCATGCCTCCTAGGTCTCCTCCAGAATTTCTTACTGAACTACCTGCAGGAATCCTTCTAGGGATTTCTCCAGGCATTCTTGCTGAAATTCTTCTAGGAAATTTTCCTATGATACTTCCAGAAATGCCTTTGATTTTTTCAGGGATTTTTCTGAAGACTCAACCAAGAATTTCTTTAGAGTTTTTAACCATGGATTACTCTAGAAATTAATCGTGGTTTTACTCCTGGAGCTCCTCTTGGCCTTCTTCAAAGAATTTCACTGAAGGAATCCCAATAGAAATCTCTGTAGGAATTTCTTAACGAATTTCAAGAGTAGTTGGAATTTCCAGAGAAATCCTAGGAGGTATTACTAGACAAATCTCTAGTGAAATCCTATAGGAATGAACGGGAAAAACTAATTGGTTAGAAGGCACCGAATGTTGCTCATTGACAACAGATGAATTTGTGAAAAAAAAATCGCGTTCTGGTGGGATTCGAACCCACGACTCCGTATTCGCTAGACTTAGAGGGTTCCTTCGTCATGGTTGTTTTTTTTTTTTTGAGAATTTCTGTGGTAGTCTTTAATCAGCAATTTCTTTGGATTTTTATTTCTATAATTTCAATGGCTATTTCTCTGAAATTATTTCATCAATTTATTTTTCAGTTTTTTTGCGATTTTCTTAGGCAATTTTAACGTGATTACTTTTGCCATTCTCTATGATTTAATTGTATTCATATATATTGCTTCCGTGAATTGCTGAACTGGAAATTCAGAAATTCTCAACTGGACTTGCTCAAAGAAAATCCTATGAAATTCACGAAAATCTTCCTGACAAATTCCCAAAGCAATAGGCTCCTAAAATGGAAAATATTTTTCCGATTTTGTTGTATAACACGAAAAAGCATGCTATTCTGATCTTAATAGATTTTTTCCGACGTTTATTCACCTCTCTCTTTCAAGCATGCAGGCGGGACAGGATTTGTTTTCATCGGGAAACCTTTCCTGATGACAACAAATCCTATTCCGCCAGCATTTTTGAAAGAGAGAGGTGATTAAACGTCAGCAAGCTCTATAAAATAATGGTAAACAGCCCAAGTAACACACATGTTATATAAAAGTTATGACAGCGCAAGTTTTGGTTGTATAGAAGTATAACGTAAAATTATTTCAACACAATGTTAGAATTACGTAAAATAAACTTCTGTACAACCAAAACTTGCGCTGTCGTAACTCTATTATAACATGTGTGTTGCTTGGGAGTTCTTGTTTGACTTTTGAGGTCAACCTTGACGTATAACGAAAGTGGACCGACGGGTTGCAAAAGAAATCACATTGGCTCATTTTTGACAACAAATGTTCCTGTTTGACATACACGGTAAACAAAATTTATTCAAAATTGAGTGCTAAACAAGAAGAGTTTTAAAAAATATTAAATTTTTCAAATAGTTATTTTATGGGCTTTACCTGACAGGAATACATGAAAAATGAGTAAATATGTCATATTAACCAATACTTGATCGATTTATGCAAAAATTGAGATAGGCCTTTAGGAGCCTATTGCCGGAAAAAATTCCATCAAAATTACCTTAAAACTTTCAAAGTAGTTGCCAAAATCATTTATATAAGAATTACCAGAGGAATTTCGGAAGAAAATATTGGAACTTTTCAATAAAATTGGCCAAATCCAATCTCAAAATAAATTGCCGAAATATATTCTAAAACAAAATCCACAAACAGTCACAAAAAAATCGAACAAATTCTCAAAGAATTTTCCGGAATCATCAAAGGCATTTCTGAAGAAACTTTAATGTAATGCCAAAAGTAATCGCCGTAGAATCACCTTGGCAGAATTTTTAAAGAACTGGCAAAGATTTTTTTTTAAATAAATTCCCGAAGGAAGGCTCTAAGAAATTTCGCGAATGGATTTCCAAAGGAATTATCCAAGAAGTTCCCAAAGTAATAATCGAAGTTTCCTAAATTTCCAATAGAATTGCTGATGAAATTCCCAAATAAATTTATCAATGCAAGTAACATCGGATTGCCGAAGATAGTCCAAAATCACCTGCTGCAGGAATCCCTTATATAATAACTGCAGAAATTGTATAAAGAATTAACATTAAAATTATAGAAGCAATTTATAAAAAAGAGTTTCCGAAGGGGTTCTCGAAGAAATTGGCGAAGGAACACTGAGTAGCATAGATAATGAAAGTCCAAAAAATTGACGAAAATACCAAAAAAAAGTAGAATGACTTGCCGAAGACATTTCCATATAAAATGTGAGGAAGTTACCAGAGTTATTGTCGGGTGAATTACTAAAGACTTCACTAAAAGAATTCCCAAAGGAATTACCTGAAGAGTAATTTGAGAATTTTAAAGAAGCAAATATCAATGAAATTGCTGGCATTAACACAACAATGCTTGAAACACTACTAAAGAAATTGGCAAAGGAAATCCCGAAAAAACATTTCGAATGAAATAAAAAAAAAACGAAAATAAACTCCTAACGGAATTGCCAAAGAAATTTCCAAAATAATTGCCAATGAAATTTTCAAAGGAGGTGTGAAAGGTGCTTCATACCAAATTCAAATTCCAAACATATTACCAAATAAATTCTTAAAAAATTTGCCGAAGAGGATCCGAAGATATAACCGAATAACTTTACAAAACCCAAAGAAATTACTGAGAGATTACCAAAAGAAGTCTCGATTGAAATAAATTGCTAAACAATTTCCAAATAAATTGACGGAAATATTTCCTGAGGAATTACCAAAAGAATGTTCTGCCGAGAGCACAAATTTCTTGTGTTGTACGTATAAAAACCAGAATCAATTATCCGAAATGTATGGAGCTAAAAATTTGACTGATTACCACAATGTTGGTTTAACGTAAGTCAAAATTTTAGCTTTATACACCATTCCCTTCACCAGATATAATATCAATCCAGTCGAAATTGGAATTTGGTGTGAACATCAGAACCCCGAAGAGAAAAATCGAAGGTTGCTCGCACCAAATTCCAGGTTTCAATTGGGTTGATAATATGTTCGTGAAGCTTCAGCACGGAACTATAATACAAGTTACACGCAAATTTGTGGATATTTTATAATAGTTTCCGAGATATACACTTCTAATAATTGCTCTGAAAATATTTTTTACGGACCTGAATGTTTTCTATCCTCAAAGCAAAGAGGTTATCGCGATAATTGTTAAGTTCAAACTGAAAATGCAAATTCCATGTATTATACGCAATCAAGTTTTCAAACCTCACATGGCGGAGAAAGTGTTAAACCAGTACAATGGTTTGGATTTTCCAAAAAAAAGTTCTTTATAATACAGCGCGTTTAAATTTACGGGCTAATTTTTCCCGTGACGCAGTATATCATTATACTAAGAAATTGAGAGTGGATCGGTATTTCCCTTTAAAAAAAAACAAAACAACCTGGAATCCACTGAAACTGGCACCCCTTGGGCACCCCCTAGGAAAAAATCCTAGAAACGCCAATGTGCATCATGTACACGATGCTGATAAGATCAGTGGTCCTCTACGGACACGAGACGTGGACCATGCTCGAGGAGGACCTGCAAGCACTCTAAGTTTTCGAGCGACGCGTGCTAAGGACGATGTTCGGCGGTACACAGGAGAACGATATGTGGCGAAGAAGGATGAACCACGAGCTCGCTGCACTTTACGGCGAACCCAGCATCCAGAGGATGGCCAAAGCCGAAAGGATACGGTGGGCAGGGCATGTTGCAAGAATGCCGGACAACAACCCTGCAAAGCTGGTGTTTACAACTGATACGGTTGGCACAAGAAGGCGTGGAGCGCAGAGAGCACGATGGGCGGACCAGGTGGAGCGTGACCTGGCGAGCATTGGGCGCGACCGGGAATTGACAGCGGCAGCCACAAACCGAGTATTGTGGCGTACGCACTTAGAAAAATTCATCGACAGGGTGTCTACTCAAAACTCAAAATAAAATTCCCTGAGATTTCCAGGTTTTTCCAGATGATATTTTGAGAATTTATAATTGAAAAAATAACCCAAATTTTTTAAAAATTATAAAGGGTGACTTAGGGTATCATCGGCAGGTTTGTTCTCTTCGTCATGAGGGATTTATGCCGGCCAAATCGCCTGAAACTTGATCATATTCAGCTTGGTTGGGAAGGAATTGATGCCAATTCTGAGTTCAACAGGTTTCAAAAAACCCCTCATGACGAATAGAACAAAACTGCCAAAAATACGTAAGTTCCCCTGCTCTACAAAAATTCTTTCAAGATTTCTGAGCGTAATTCCTAGAATTTCTTCCAATGTTTCTTCCTGACTTTCCGCAGGATTCTTTCACGAGATATCCGTTTGAGTACGTCCCGATATTTCTTGCAAAGATTTTCCGATATACTTCCAGAGATTCTCGCTGGATTCGTCCTTAAAATGCATCCAAAACTATTCAAAGCTTCTTCAAGAATGTCATTGGTTGAGCCTCGTAGCCATGCGGTTAGAGTCCGGATGGATGAGGGTTCGATTCCTACTCCAAGCGATGAAATTTTTCACGAGTCTAGCTTCTTTTCCGTAGCCACTCCATGTTAAGTTTCGTTCAATCGGTACAGCCGCCGGCTGAAGCCAGTGTCCGTGTCTTTTTAGTGGTTTCCCGGGATAGCAATCCAATATTTTATGTCGGGATTTTTACCGATAGTTTTCTGATATTTCCCTTGTTTTCCTAGCGGAACTTCGTCCGTAGCTGCTTTCAGGATTTTATGAGGTTTTCAGAATTCCTATTTGGATGTCATTAATATTTCTTCTCGGGATTACTATTACCTAGAACTTTTTTCGAGATGTCTCATTTTTTCTCAGGTTTTTCCTGAAGTTCCAGTCGAGATTTCTTCAAAAGCGCTTTGCGGAGTTTCTCGCAAGATTTTATTTGAATTCCCTCGAATATTTCTCCAGGAATTTCCTATAAGATATTTCATAAGTTATCTCAGGAGACATTCTGAGGAAAATCGGTAGAAGAATCCTATAAAAGAATCCCTGCAATAACTTTGGGAGAAATCCCTAAAGGAGTATCCAGAATCTCGGGACAATTTCTGGAAAAGATTCCAGGAATAATTTTGCGAATAATGCAGAGAATATCTGTAAAAAAAATCTCAGGTGGATCACTGCAAGAAATCCAGTACAACTACAAGGAACAGCCTGGCTCTGAAAGAATGCAAGAGAAGAATTTAATGAGAAATATCAGCAATAACTCCTGTGGAAAACCCAGAAGGCACTCTGGAAAAAAAATCTTAGGAGAAAGTCTAGGGTAAATAAATAAAACTCTGAGAGACATCTCATGACCAACATCGAATCTACTGAGAGAAGTTCCAGGAGATACTCCGAGAGAAATCTCAGGTAAAACTTCAAAATTAACCTTGCGTAAACTTTTAAGAAATTTCTGTAGGATACCAGGAAGAACATCTCGAAGAAAGCCCAAAGCAATTGTTTGAAGATATCACAGAAAAAAAATGGAAGATATCTTTTGAGGAACTCTTGCAATAAATTCGTGAAAACTCCTTCAGAAACCTTTAGAGGAACTTTAGTAATAACCCCATGAATAACTCCTTTTGCAACTCCGAAAGAAATTCTGAGGAAGTCCCAAGAGGAACACCTGAAGGAATCGTGTAAAATTTGCATGAGGAATGCCGAAAGAAATTCCACGATTTATCCCGACAGAAATTTTTATAGAGTACCGTCGTGCGGGGCTTCTTTATACACTTTTTCATGGTTTTTCAACTTTATGACATTATAACTCCCAGACTAGTGAATGAATTTCCGCAATTTTTATACACAATAATTGTGAGTATGTATGTAGGATGTATGCAAAATTTGAGCTAAATCCATCAATAAACAAAAAAGTTGTTTATACACCAATCGGACACATCTCATATAGAACCGGATGGGGGCTACTTTGGACATTTTTATCTATAACAAAACTGCATTTCAAATTCCAGGGTTATTTGGAAAACTACATTGTACCAATACTGTAGTATACTGTATCATACATAATTTCAATAAAAATATGCGTTTTAAGATGGTTCTGTGCTACCTTTGGTATTATGAGCAGCGTGATATTGCTATACAGATAGCCTGAAAAAAGGGACCATCAATCCTGTATTTGGGCGAAACGGTCATTTATAACGTATAACGATGCAAATATTCGATTGTATATGCTACGTTGATACATTTTGAATGAATTGATCAACCCTTTGAAATTTATGAACTGTAGAAACAATGCCTACAGACCAAATGTTCTGATACGTTATGTATATTATATTGGTTTATTCGATGTTTTTTCGCGTCCTGACAAGCAATAAACGGTCTGTTTGAAAAATAATTTCAACCAAATGAAGGGAAAACTGTTGCTTTATAATAGTTCCTAAGACATCAAACAGATTTGAACCATATTTTGAATTCAAAAAATCCATATTCAAAAGTGTCCAAAGTAGCCCCGCATTTCAAAAGTAGCCCCGCACGACGGTACCTATTTGGGATAAATTCTGGTAGAAATCCTGGAGGAACTCCGAGAAGAAATAGCACCTCTGTGAAAAACTCCAGGAGAAATCGGTTGGAATTCAGGAATCCTGGAAGGAATCCGGAAGTATACCTTTCCGGAAAAAAAATCAAAAAGGAATACCAAGAAAACTAGCGTCAAAAAAGCGGAAGGAATTTAAGAAATCCTGGGAGACACACCTGGAATGGCTCCCAGGATTTCTAAAGAGGTTCCAGAAAGAAACCCTGACGGAATTTCTGAAAAAAATCCTTGTAGCGAAATTTCTATATGGATTTTTATTACCTTTTATTCATACGACCCAATGTTTTTTTTTTATCGGAGTAAAATTTCCCTGAGTACTCAAGATATTCCCTGAGGATTCCCGGTTTTCCAGGTTTTTCCAGGTAGTTGACACCCTGATCGACTTCGGTAATATTTTACCGAAATCTCAACCGTTAAGTTTTTTACCGGAAAAATTCGGTAATGTTTACCGAACTTCGTAAAAATTTGACAGATAAACAATAACATTTTACCGAAATTTGGTAATTTTTACAGGATTTCGTCAAAAAAAAACATTACCGAACGCTCAGCAGTTAAGATTTCGGGGAAAATTACCGAACGCGACTAGCTGTAGTGTACTATTGTTGATTATGTCTTGTCTTAAATGTGATGTTGAACAAGTAAATGCATGTATGTACGTGTCAAAGTCGATTTTTCATGTCATAAACTTTTCGAAAATACCGTTAAATGAGCGGTGAATGGCGAGCTCACGGTACTTAATGCATAGGTAGATTTGAGGTTAGGGAATCGACACTATTGAAATGTTTATTAAACGAAAACGCAAATCTGAAAAAAAAACTGTGGAGATAACCTCCAAGGACTAGCGTCAAGACTTGGACTTGATCACTGCTGAAGCAACAAAATTCAAGAAAAACTGAAAACCATTAAAGAAACGCGGCAAAAACCATACATACAAGGCAACTCTAAACGAATGAAGGAGGTAATAACAGCTAGAAAGTAATAGAAAACACACTGCCAGATTACATTTCAGTTTACTACAGAAATTTCTATCTCTAAAATGTATCTTATTTTTCTCTTACCCTTCCACTCTTATTTAATCTAATTCATTTTTTTATATTCAGTAAGACTATGCCGAGAGTATCTGGGTTCCTGTTGGTCTAGGATATCTTCATAAGAGATAATCCATAAATGACGATACATCTGAAGAATCCACTATAATCATAAATCCTGAGAGAAAATGCCGAAGAAATCTCGGAAGGAACTCCGAGAGAAATCTCTGCATGATTCGCCGAAGTAATTACTGAAAAAATCCCTGAATAAATCCAGCAGAAATTCCAGCACAAATTTCTGAAGAAATGCCAGGAGCAATTCCTAACAGATGCTCAAGAGAAGTTTCTGGAAGAATTCTGATTCTTAAAAGAATCGCGGCTGGAGTCCCAGATGAAACCTAGAAAGGAATTTCGAGAGGACTTATTCGAACTTTACTTGAGAAGAATCAATGAAAGGATCCCATCAGGACTCAATTAAGGAATCCTAGGAATAATTCCTAAAGAAACCAGGAAGAAATCATCAAAAACTGGAAGAAATTCCAGACATTAAAAAAAAACTCAAAAGCAGTATTTTTGATTATCTTAGAGGAATCCCTGAAATAATCTTTGGAAAGATCTTTGTAAGAATTCTGGAAAAAAAATCCCATGAATGAATCCCTGAAGAAATCCTTAAAGGAATCATTGAAGGAATCCCTGGAAAATCATTAAAAAAAACAATAATGAGGGAATCCCAGGAGAAATGCCCTGTGGGATCCCGAAAGGAATTCCTGAGGCGTCTCTAAGGAAGTCCCAGAAAAAAAATATCCAAAAGAATCCAGGGAAAATGATCCCCGACGGAATGATCATTTCAATCTAGGGAGGAATCCCTAAGATATTCTGGGATGAATTCCAAAACGAAACCCGGGAAGGATTAATGACTGGATCCCGGGATTTTTTTATTGAAGGGCTCCCTGAAAGGATTCAGGAGAAATCGCTGAATAAATTTTGGGATGAATACCTTAGAAGAATGTCAGAATCCCGGAAGAAATCGCCTTTAGGATTCCGGGAGGAATCATGAACAAGTTCCGGAATGAATCCCTGATGGGATGTCGGAAAAAAATCCTGAAGGTATATCGGAAAATTTATTTTACTTTCAGGGTTCCTGATTTCCACTTTTCATCTTCTTCGACATTCGAATTCAGTTAGCAGCGAACGGTTGTCGCTTTAGTATGTGTGTTTGCTTATCAGCGACGACAGCAATCTTCGGCGAACGGTGGGAAGCCACACTTGGAATTTAAACATTCGTCCACATTCGCATCGCAAGTGATCGAGCGGTGATGCGATTCGTGAGTGATTTTGGGCATACGAATTTTTGAAGTTTTCAAAAAATGTTTATTATTTTCTTTGCTAATCTAGCATTTCAACATTTTTTTCTAAAAATGATTTCTAAAAATGTATGCATTACATGCAGATATTCTCTTCTAGTTATGATAATAGCCGCTTCGATCGCTCACCAGCATTCGTCACCATTCGCCATTCATTCATTCGCTTGCGATCCAAACTGCGACGATCGGCAACGAATATCCATGTCAACCAGCTTGCACATCGCTTCCCACTGGTGATGGGGTTGCGTGTTTGATTACGACTATCCGTTTGCTTCATCTTTCTCGATTCGCTTCAGCAAAGAGGAGTGAATATGAATGGAGTGAGGCGAATTTACCGATCCTTGTTACTTTTATTACGATTCTCCTACGTCACAATAATCGAATTATGGCTGCCACTCTCTATCCTTGGTGTCAGATCCAGGGGTGGTTTAAAATCTCTGCATTTTTATTTCGCAGAATTCCGTAGAAGTTAAAATCCATCAATTTTCCGTAGGTAGCTTTCTGTAGGTTCCGGTAGCGAAATCGTGTTTTTTTCGTAGATTCAATTTACGGTTCCAGAGATCCGTGAGAAGAATGTAATTCCGTAGATCTGGAAACGCTGTTATTAAAACGGTTTCATTAGGAATTCCCATACAATTTTTGTGGAAGTTCTGTTAAGGTGTCTTACAGAAATTCTATTAATGAACGCATCAGTATTTCCTTTCAGTGTTCTTACTGCTAGAGGAAGTCCACCAAATCAATTCAAAACTTTCAATGCCAAAAATTCAGGGACTTCAATTTGAAAAATTGAACCTGAAAACGATAATCACGCCTCGCTATATATCTTATCCCCGATATATAGGGAAATTAATTGATTTCAATTTATCTATTTATTTATCCAATTTATCTAAATTCTTCAAGAAAATATTACTGCAGCTGCAAGAAAACTGCTATTGTTTCTTCATCTTTTTTTACTCCCCTGGTGGGAAAATTAGCGTCCAATAAGCTGAACTTGTGGCATATTGATGTGCATTCTTTTTTTCAAAATCCTTACCAAGAACAATGATGGACTTGTCTGAAATCACAGCCTGATTTAGCGTGAACAATTCAAATTCGATGCGATAATCAATCCAACAAATCAACTAGGTAATTTTCCTATGAATTCATCAACAAATGTATCTGCAATCACACATTTCGCTCACTTGCAATTCTTATCTTAGTTTGGCTAGGAATATTTTATTAAAGGAAAGATTGCACCTAGAGTTCCATGCAACTTGACATCGCCGATCAATAAATTTTTATAAAAGTTTAGGATAGAAATTGAAAATGTAAAATTGAATAAATGTATATTTATTATGCATTTTCTATCAACGTCCCCAAAATTCGCATGTTTCGGTAATTGAACTGTACAATATTATTAGCGACAGCGTGCCTCACTGTTATCACAGCGATATGATACTGTTTATAGACGCCCTTTCCCGTCCACATGTTCCATCGATAAGCTTTCCACCAAACTTGTAGCAAGAACCACGACATCACACCGTACTGTAGTATGTAGTATAAGTCTGCCTCTAGCATCATCATCATCATCATAGATATGCAGAATAGATTGTTGACTTTGGCGCGCGCGCTGATTCATTGCACATTTCGGCGTCCCCATCCATGGTTGTGTTTATTAGCCCCAGACGCTTCTCCCTAAACCAAGGCTGGGTGACATACACATCGACTGCTTACACTAGGTTCGGCTATTTCCTTTTTGCGTCACCAATCCATTAGTAATTGTACACTGTAACTTGTGAAACTACAACTGTGGCCTCACATCCAACAGCTGATCGAGAGCAGCGCGTCCAAAAGAACTCCAATCTTCCCCGAAAACAAAAAAAAATCCGGAATCGACCGTCGCAGACAAGCGGCAAAGACCACGACGATAACGACGAAGCGGTTTGGCGACACACCGATACACTCGGAGAGAACGATCCAGACTGAATGCGGGAAGACGCGGTCGCGTGTACGAAAGACCAACCAACCAACAACCCACCACCGACCGCCCACCACCCACCACCCGCGCACAACGACGACGGCGACGACGCATCCCATCAGCTCCCAGCAGGCACTAGGCAGGCCAAATAACCCAATAACGCGCGGCTCTCCGCCGCCGCGCCGGTTTTCTATCGTTCCATGGTATGGGCTGTCGTCGACGTCGTCGTCGTCGTCGTTGGTGTAATCTGGCTAGGAAAACAGAGGGTGGCCAATGTTTGGAACGTGCGACCCATCTCATCAACAGCTAATGCCCTTTTATTGAGTTGCAGTGTTAGGATGTTTTAGAGCATCGCTTTCGCTTTGGCATTAACGTAGTAAGGATGGCATTGTACGTAACAAAAATCTGCCATACTCTGGCCTACGAGGTGGCCACGTTCTTCGTCACCGTGATCAGCACTTACGAACACGTTGTGTCATAATGTGGGAACCTATTAATGAGTGAATAATTGTAGCCAGATTCAGAACATGTGTTCAAAACCTTACCATGATCCAATGTTGCACGCCAATCGATGCTGCCGAGATGCTAGACAAGGAGAACTTCTACAGCCAACTGAATGCTGTCGTGGATAAGATTCCAAGATGTGATATCAAGATCCTCATGAGCTATTTCAACGCAAAGGTTGGTTCCGACAACTCAAACTATGAAAACGTCATGGTACGCCATGCTCTCGGAGAAATGATCGGAAACGAAGAGCTATTTGTTGTGTCTTGTAACATCGCTCTTTCCCCATCCACAAGTGCACAAAGTGTCATGGGTTTCCCGTGATGGCGCCACAAATCAATTCCGGAAGGTGGAAGCGTAGAAGATCAATGGAGTGCCATCAAGAACGCTGTCATCGCCACCGACAAAAAAAAAATGGGTAAGCTACGCACCCAGAAAAAGCAGTAGATCACAGATTACACCTGGAGAAAGATAGAGGAGCAAAGGAACGCCAAAGCCAAGATAGAGCGGGCGAAAACACGAGGAGCCACCGTAGCCCGTCAGCGCTATTCGGCTCTCGAGAAGGAAGTAAAACTTTCATGTAGACGGGGCAAAAGAGCGTGGGCGGACTCCCTAGCCGACGAAGGCGAGAAAGCCGCAAACTACGAAAGTCTCCTCTACGTTGTTTCACGCCTCACTGGGACTAAGATGGATGCTACAATGCCCGTGAGAGACAGCAGCATCTGGTCTGGACAGTCAGATATTGACCGACTCGGCTGACGCTGATTCGAGTACATTGGACCACTGTTGAAGAACCATCATTAAACAGTTTAAATTTTAGGAGGGAATCGAAAATCGACCGTGATAATCCAGTCTTTAAAGATGTTGAACTAGAACTAGATGAATAAACCCTCCAGCTTGGTATGTTCTATGCTTCAATTTGGGAACGTCTATGACTATACTGTTTGCCATGCATGCTTCCGTCCAGCCGACAATCGTTCCTACAATCGCTCTTTTGAGTATACTCTCTCCCAAAAAGAACATCTCGCAGTAGGGACAACGACGAGAATGATCCCCCTTTGGAAACATGCTGCATGGACTGCTACCGTTCCCCCAGTATCTAGAGAAATTACGGAAATTACCTACTCAACTGAACAGACGGCCCGCGGCGGCAACCGGCGTCGTAATCGAATATTGAACGGTCGCGCTCTCGCCGAGTCGAGAGATGCTCAACTCGCGAGCCCGTCTGTGAATGAAAGCATTTTGTTTCCAAACAGAGAGTCATATATAGCGCGCAGAGAATACGCTTACCATCGACTGCGTGTAAACATGGTGAAATCACTGTGGGTAAAATCTGAAATGTAGGAGGGAATAGCGAAAATAGGAAATCCTAAGTAGGTACTCACCCTCAAATAATGGTATTCCGAGCTTTCAGAATGATCTCGACGTGTCCTAGTTTCTTTCTCTTGGGCGCCTTAAGTTTCCGGTATCGATGACCTCGCAGTCTTCCGGTGAACACCTGCTCTTCTTCCACATCATCCTCAGCCAGCTCGTCGCCCGAATACCAGCACTCGACCATTTCGTTAGGCTCCGGTTTCAGCGTGTTCTGATCGTTTAATTCGCAAGCACTCTCCACCTTATCTGACATATCTTCCATGACACTGGCACTGCAAGAGCTGCTTTCGATCACGGATCCGGATGGCGTTGTTGGTTTGCTGTTGTTGTTGTTGTTGTCGCTTTCTATCGGCTTACTCTTGCTGCCAAACAGCCACTTCGCCATCAGAAGAGCCGATTGCTGGCTCGACCTTTGCCACGTTTTTGCCGACATTATTTCGCGGAAATGATTATGATTCTATTTCGAAGAAGTACACTACAGTTTAGACATCTAGAAACTCTTTTAAACTTTACATTATTATGCAAATGCAGCAAATGCAAAACAAAGAACAACAACTGACGACACCTCTAACAAACACAAAATACACAACAACAAGCAGCAAACAAAAGATCTTTTGACATTATTTTCAGTGTTGCTAGTACTAGTCCGACAACGCTCGTTCAGAATTCCGGAGTTATTTTCGAATATAGGGCACTGCACTGTTTTGATTTTGTATGGGATTTTAACGTTTCGTGGCCTTGTTGTTTACAAAATTTCTGTAAGAGTGAAAGAGAAGGAGAGAATTTCGTGCAGTGCCCTATGGCGAAACGGCGTAACTTACATAGTATACAATATTAAAGACGTCATGCTTATTGCTGACTGCACCCCAAATTGGACTGACACAATAGTGTGCACACACTTTCAAAGTGTGATTGCAGCGCAGGACCACGTCGGATCGAGTTGGGGTCTTGGGTGCACTTATTCCTTGTAAATCAAGGAATAAGTGCACCGAAGACGTCGAGGCAATCCGAGACAATTGTGCACTTTTATCACACTTTTTAGGCGTACCAAAAATAGTGTGATAGTCCAATTTGGGGTGCAGTCAGCAATAAATTATTATTATTATTATTATTAGCTTTATTATATTTATTTATGAAACGAGTTGATTTTTTTCAGCACGAATCGTACATTTCTGTCTGTCTGTCTGTCTGTCTGTCTGTCTGTCTGTCTGTCTGTCTGTCTGTCTGTCTGTCTGTCTGTCTGTCTGTCTGTCTGTCTGTCTGTCTGTCTGTCTGTCTGTCTGTCTGTCTGTCTGTCTGTCTGTCTGTCTGTCTGTCTGTCTGTCTGTCTGTCTGTCTGTCTGTCTGTCTGTCTGTCTGTCTGTCTGTCTGTCTGTCTGTCTGTCTGTCTGTCTGTCTGTCTGTCTGTCTGTCTGTCTGTCTGTCTGTCTGTCTGTCTGTCTGTCTGTCTGTCTGTCTGTCTGTCTGTCTGTCTGTCTGTCTGTCTGTCTGTCTGTCTGTCTGTCTGTCTGTCTGTCTGTCTGTCTGTCTGTCTGTCTGTCTGTCTGTCTGTCTGTCTGTCTGTCTGTCTGTCTGTCTGTCTGTCTGTCTGTCTGTCTGTCTGTCTGTCTGTCTGTCTGTCTGTCTGTCTGTCTGTCTGTCTGTCTGTCTGTCTGTCTGTCTGTCTGTCTGTCTGTCTGTCTGTCTGTCTGTCTGTCTGTCTGTCTGTCTGTCTGTCTGTCTGTCTGTCTGTCTGTCTGTCTGTCTGTCTGTCTGTCTGTCTGTCTGTCTGTCTGTCTGTCTGTCTGTCTGTCTGTCTGTCTGTCTGTCTGTCTGTCTGTCTGTCTGTCTGTCTGTCTGTCTGTCTGTCTGTCTGTCTGTCTGTCTGTCTGTCTGTCTGTCTGTCTGTCTGTCTGTCTGTCTGTCTGTCTGTCTGTCTGTCTGTCTGTCTGTCTGTCTGTCTGTCTGTCTGTCTGTCTGTCTGTCTGTCTGTCTGTCTGTCTGTCTGTCTGTCTGTCTGTCTGTCTGTCTGTCTGTCTGTCTGTCTGTCTGTCTGTCTGTCTGTCTGTCTGTCTGTCTGTCTGTCTGTCTGTCTGTCTGTCTGTTGGGCAGGTGTACCTATTTTGGGCACTTGCCGCTATAAGCTATTTTACGAGACGTTGTTATTGTTTACATTTGATGTTTTTGTTTTCGCTAAAAGTAGCATAACATGTGGTGAGCGCCAATCAGATTTTTGCTGGCAGAGATGTTTTGTTTCTAATGTGGCATGTATCAATCCCCCGAGCTGCATGATATCACTAGCAGATGAAAAAAAAACATCCCCACGGTCTACGGATATTAATTACAGTGGGCGGATTGACTCATTTTTGCAGATAAATGAACCTCCTTTATTGGATGGGCCTGTATCACATGTTATGCTAGCGAAAATGTAAATAAATGGGCCCACCGGTTGGGCTTCAAAACTGGTAAACATTCAAAAAACAGCTGATTTGAAACGTCTCATAAAATGCCTTATAACTAAGTCAATTTCAAACCGATTGATTTGAATTTTTGTTCAGGGTTAGATACAGTACGTGCCTAACTCTATACAAAATTTCAAATCAATCGGTTTGAAATTGACTTAGTTATAGCGGCAAGTGCCCAAAATAGGTACACCTGCCCAAATGGTACAAGACCCTATGTCACGCTCGTCACGCTTGTGGTGTGACTAAAATGTTTTAAGATGAATATATAACGAAGCAGACATGGGCAAAACACCAAACCGTGCCGCACCGGTGGCGTGTTTGCCCGTAAACACACCACCGTGTGTGTTCATATCACCACCTTCGTTCAGCTTCTACTGATGAACACGCAGTGCGATTGGCGAAACACTCGTGTCGGTGTTATAACTCGAGCCTCAGTTTCGGCTCCGTGTTTCAGTTTTGGTTGGGCACGGAGGCCGAGTGTTTCCGATTGTATGAAACACCAAAGCAGTGAGCTCGGCCACAGTGCGTGGTAGCTTGGCTGCATCAGAGCCACTGAGTCAGAAGGGTCGAGAAAGACACAAAAGGGGCCGCCAAGTACTTCACTCTCGTCGTCGACCAACAGCATTTGCAACTGCTGCTGGAAAATGCGGCACCGAGCGCTTGAACTCGCACAAGTGTTTTGCATATTCGGAAACACTCGGGCTCCGTGTTACCCGAAGCACCGAAGCGTCAAACACCGTGCCCAGTGCCTGAGCACCGCCACCGACACCGGTGTTGAGCCAGACACGGTGCGTGTTCGTTCTGAAACACGAGAGCTAGGTGGTGGCTTGGCACCCACGGTGGTGTGTTTAAGCATCGACTCCTCGTGCAGTGCAGTGTTTGGACATGTCTGTAACGAAGCCACCCCTCTAATTTTCAAGAGCACAAATCTGAAGAACCAAATGTCTCACAACGCTGAAAAGTTGATCGATTAGTCACCAGCTGGTGATGACCAATCGATCAACTTTTCAAAACAATCCATCATTTGGTTCTTCAGATTTGTGCCCTTGAAAATTCGAAGGGTGGCTTGGTTATATATTCACCTTAAGGTTTGCTTAGATTTATCTCAATGCTTACGTTCAGAGGATAGGCCTTTTTCAAATGTATCGTGAGATTTTTCATGTGATTGTCGGAGACAGCAAAACTATTTTGTCGGAGTAAACAAAAACATCTTCCGTCGAAAATGTTTGTAAACTTTCAATTAAATCTTTAAATTTTTATATTTTCTTGAAAAAAATGTGTATATTTACATGTTATAATTTGTAGTGCTTGTCTAAAATATGCTAGCTTGTGTGCTTCTATCATTGGGTCATGAAAATGTTGTGAAATATACTGCGTTGTCGAGAAAATTCCAACAAAATGCTCTGGACGAATTCCTAGGTAAGCAAAACATCTACGGTGCATTCAGTATTTCCTCCAGCTCGTCGCAAACTTCACACACCAGAAGACCGATAATGTCCAGCAACAGCTCGGCATACCGTTGTTCTTCCTTGGGAAACATCAAAATACAGCGTGCCGTTTCGCGGGCAAGTGTTTCCTTCTTCGCAGCATTTCCCCCGGTGCCCTTCGGCTGGCAGCGCAACTTCCGGCGAACGATTTCCAAACGCATAACATCGATGGCGGCCAAGGAGCGAGTTTCTACGCTACGGTGAATGATGGCTCTAAATTTGATAAGGTTGGTTTCGAGGAACCGTTTCTGCCGGAAGGTGAGATGGATCAGAGGGTGATCTTCGGCGGTGGCTCGTTTTTCGATGCTGACCGCCACAACGGAGGCGATTTCCAGTTCCTCGCTGGAAGACGGTAGGATGGTCTCGTCGGAATCCACAATGTGTTCGACGAGCGACGTCACGGAGGTGACTGGAGTAGGTGGCCGGAGACGTGATTTCTTGAAGTGTTCCTGTTCGGTTTCGATTTCGTCTACAATTTGGACGTCTCCGATGGAGACTCGGTGACTTCCGGATCGGTTTGACAGGGAAGAGCGTCTCCAGCGAGAACTCCATGGGCCACAGAGAGTCGACTGGTGCCGTTGAGCGTCGGATTCGATTCGATTGCGCATTTTGGTGGCTACTTGCTCTATGAGATAGCACCCAGCGCCAATGACCTGTTCCTTAACCTGATTGAGAATCTTCAGGAGAGCCTCGGTTGTGTATTGGATGGTTTGCTGATCCAGCGGAAGTTGTTCTTGAGGCATGTTGGCAAAGTCGTTGATCAGTTGTCTAGCCGTGTCGATTATCTGGGTGCTGCTGATGTTGGGACTGATGGTCGTATGGATACTGTAGGCAATGTTGACCGCTTGTTGGACCGAAGCACGCGAAAGCTGTCGGCTAAGATTTGGCTGGCGAATTCGGATATTTTGCCAGGCTTTTAACATAGCGCGCATCAGTGCCGGCTTAGAACGCTTGTCGTATTTGCTTGCAAGATTGCGTGCCTTTCGGCTGGTCAACTGGCGTTCGGAACGCTCCTGAAGCTGTGCCGATCGGATCATTCGGCGTTCCACGTTCTTTTCCCGATGTTGGATGAAGTTTTGCAGGAGCTCCAAACGATCTGCTTCCGCTTTTTGGGATGAAATGAAGAACATCTTGTGCCGTTCTTTTTGCTGGAAAAAAGTTAAAATACAGTTAAACTGAGAATTGTAATTAAGGCCGCTTAATTGATTGATTGATTTGTCTTTATTTGAGAGACTTTCAGCCCTTGGCTAGTTCCTGAAGGCCGCTTAACCGTAAATTTACAGACAACCTATCCTCTGGTAAACAACAGAGGTTTAAGCTTCCGTAAATAACATAACTTGAACATGTGATAATTCCAATCCACAGCTTTTGGCTCTCAATGCAACTCTGTAGCTGTGGTCAATTAGTAGTAGGGTCTGGGACCATTTGGGCAGGAGAACCTATTTTGGGCACTTGCTGCTATAACTCAGTCGATTTCAAACCGATTGACTTGAATTTTGAAACATGACTAGCTACTGCGCCTTGCTGATCGTGTATCAAAAATCAAGCCAATCGGTTCAAAATTGACTGAGTTATAGCAGTAAGTGCCCAAAATAGGTGCTCCTGCCCAAATGGTCCCAGATGTTGAAGCAATCGACGAATCGTAGTATACCATGATTATTATGAAGTGACAGCCTTAATAAAATTTGTACATTCGTTACTGAACCTCCAACTACAAAGGACGTGTTTCATTTCAACTCCAAGTTTATCAGGTTATGTGGCCCAGTCACTAACCAAACCGTAACTACGAATTTTGAAGCTGATCGGAAGTTCTGGAAGCAGTCTGGAGAGATTTTCATCTGAACGGGAATTCCAAGATGGACGGTGAAGATAAGAAGTGGCTGTTCAACGGGGCCAACATCGACAACTGGATGTTTCGGATGAAGATTTTGCTGGAAGAGCGGAACTTGATAGACTGCGTGGAACGATCAATTGAGGAAGAAGCGTTTGCAAGAGTTTTGGCGACCGATACCGAAGAAGTCCGCAGAGAGAAGGCCGTTAAACGAGAAGAATGGCTCCAGAGGGATCGGAAGTGCAAGTCGGCCATCGTGCATCGAATCGCTGAGAGTCATTTGGAGTACGTGAAGGACAAGGCCACCGCTAAGGACATGTGGGACACGCTACGGAAGGTGTTTCAACGGAAAGGTTTCGGCAGCCAGATTTTCTTGCGACGGAAGCTGTTGATGATGAAGATGAGTGAAGGCGTTGGAATACAGAATCATTTCCTGGATTTCGACAAGCTGCTACGTGATCTGAAGGCCAGCGGAGCGAAAATAGATGAGCAAGACGCAATTTGTTACCTCCTGTTGACGTTACCTTCTTCGTACGACGCGCTTGTTACGGCATTGGACACTGTGGAACCGGATCGATTGACGCTGGAATTTGTGCGAACACGACTGCTGGATGAGGAAACGAGGCGAGCGAACAAGAATGCGGGTGAAGCATCCGGAAGCTCGGAATCGGCGTTTGTGAGCAAGAAATGGAATTTCAAGTGCTACAACTGCGGAAAGATAGGCCATAAACGATCGGAATGCAAGGAGAAACCAATGGACGAAAGAAAAAGCAATCAAGTAAGTAGACCAAACAATCGGCGACCCAAGTTCGAAACCAGAGGCAAGGCGAATATCGGTGTGGAAGCGGACATTGCGTTTTTGGCCACGTGTGATGAAGAAGCATTGATTGTTGGAAGCTCTGAAGACGGAATGCAGATCGACTGGTACGTAGACTCCGGTGCGTCGAACCATATGCTGAACTCGGAAGCGTATTTTGAAGAGCTGCATAAACTACCGGAAACCGTTCGAATTGCTGTAGCCAAAAGTGGAGAATCGATGGAAACGAATCTGGCCGGAACCGTGAGAGCTGAAATGCTGGTTGACGGAAAGCGACTAAGAGCTGTTATGGATAATGTGCTGTATGTTCCCAAGCTGAGCTGCAATCTGCTTTCTGTAAGAAGAGTGGAGCAAGAAGGCATGAAAGTTACATTCGTCAACGGAATGGTCCTGATCGAGAGGAATGATCAAGTTGTTGCGACGGGCACGAGAGGAAGATCGTTGTACAAGCTGGACGTCCATCTGCGGAATCGTGAGCAGAATGCAATGGTGGCGAAAACTGATGACTTCGAACTCTGGCACAGGCGCTTTGGACACGTCGGTGAAGCAAATCTCCGTAAGCTGTGGATGCACGATATGGTGAAGACCAAGGTGAGCCAACTGAGTAGTACTGAAAACCGAATTTTGCGAAGTTTGTATCGCGGGAAAGCAGACAAAGAAAGCCTTTGAGGAGGTACAAGAGCCGAAATCCCGGAGGCCACTCGAGCTAGTTCATACGGATGTGTGTGGGCCGTTTGTCCCGCATACGTGGAATCAGAAGCGGTACTTCGTAACGTTTACGGATGACTACACGCATTTTACTGTGGTCTATCTGTTGAATTCGAAGGACGAGGTGCTGGAACATTTCATCGAGTACGAAGCCAAGGTTACTGCATACTTTGGAAGCAAGATTGCCAGACTGAGATGCGACAACGGAGGAGAATATAGCAGTGCCGAATTTCAAGAATTTTGCCGCAAGAGAGGAATTTCGTTGGAGTATACCGTTCCGTACAATCCACAACAAAATGGAGTTGCCGAAAGGATGAATAGGACGTTGTTGGACAAATCAAGATCTCTAATCCTGGATGCGGGCCTACCGAAGATGATGTGGGGAGAAGCAGTGCTTACGGCAGCGTACCTTGGAAATCGTTGCCCAACGGCTGCATTGCGAGAATCGAAGACGCCCTACGAGATGTGGTATCATCGGAAACCGGGTGTCGACAATCTACGTGTTTTTGGTTCGGTTGCTTATACGCATATACCGAAACAGCAGCGAGGAAAACTGGACGCAAGATCTCAAAAGAATGTGATGATTGGATACGCAAACAACGGTTATCGCATTTGGAATGTCGAAAAGAGGAAGCTGTTCATATCTCGGGACGTGATTTTTGATGAGAAACCAGCATTGGCCATACCGAAGCGTTGCGTGGAGACAATTGAAGATGACAGTTGTGTGGATAATTATGAAGAACGTACATCTGATCAAGAAGCGAGAGACGATAGACTACCCGTAGCTGTACCGCAATTTGCAGCTGTACCGGATCCAGTACCGGTGGAAGAAGAGGAACTCGAAAGAACGTTAGTGGAAGAACAGGCTGATGATGTTGCTGAGCCGGAAGCTCGACCAAGGCGTGCCGTTTCGATTCCCTCTTGGCATAAGGACTACCAAATGTCGATGCAAGCTGAAGAAGAAGTTGCTCTGAGCGCTGAAGCTTTCGTGGAAGACCTGCCGAGGAACGTTGATGATTTGAGCAATCGTGATGACAAACAGTTCTGGAAAGAGGCGATGGACGACGAGATGAAATCATTGAAGAAATCCAGAACATGGGAACTGGTTCCACGACCGACTGGTAAAAACATTGTGGACTGCAAATGGGTATTTCGGATTAAGTGTGATGAGAACGGAAACATCGATCGTTATAAGGCGCGTTTAGTAGCAAAAGGCTATTCGCAGCGGAAAGATTTTGACTACAGCGAGACGTTTGCCCCGGTAGCGCGGATTACAACTACACGGATTCTCCTGGCTGTTGCGACCCAAAAGGACTACCATATCCATCAAATGGATGTCAAAACCGCTTTCCTGAATGGCCATTTGAAGGAAGAAATTTTTATGAAACAACCCGAGGGATATGATGCCGATCGGAACCTTGTATGTCGCTTGAAGAAATCGCTGTATGGGTTAAAGCAAGCACCGAGGAGCTGGAATGAAGCCTTCAATTCCCATGTGATGAAGCTAGGATTCCACCGTTCAAACTATGACAGCTGCTTGTATTTCAAGAAGATAGGAGATGACGTGATATACCTACTACTATATGTGGATGATATTCTACTAGTATCAAGCAATCTCGGACTCATCCAACAAGTCAAGAAAAAGATGTTCAACCGCTTTGAAATGACAGATTTGGAATGGCTTCGTGTAATCCTGTTTCAACTCCACTAGAAGCAAATCTGAAATTGGAAAGGAACGAAACGGAAGAAGTAACAGAATCGCCGTTCAAGGAACTTCTGGGTTGCCTGACATACCTGGCAATTTCGTCAAGACCAGATATTTGTGCCGCCGTCAATTTCTTCAGTCGTTTTCAAGCGAAACCATTGGACATTCACTGGAACCATTTGAAGAGAATCCTGAGATACCTCAAAGGAACTCAAGACTTTGGATTGCATTACCGAAGGGATCATTCTACATCACCCCTGACAGGATACGCTGATGCTGATTGGGGAAGCAGTGAAGATGATCGGCGATCCATTTCTGGATATATCTTCCAAGTTCACGTTTCGACGGTGTCATGGTCTACAAAGAAGCAGAACTCTATCGCCTTATCTTCGACAGAAGCTGAATATGTGTCCCTTAGTGAAGCTGCCTGCGAAGCTATATGGTTACGGAACTTGCTGACGGAGTTTGACGTTGAGATGACAGAACCAACCGTTTTGTATGAAGACAACCAATCTTGTATTCGTGTGGCAGAAGAACCTCGAAATCATAAACGATTGAAGCACATCGATATAAGGTACAACTTCATCCGTGAATGCGTTCAAAAGGAAGTACTCCGGCCAGTTTATGTTTGTACCAAGGACCAAGTAGCTGATATTTTCACCAAAGGTTTAACCAAGACCCCTTTCCAACATTTGCGTGAGAAGCTTGGATTATTCGATTGAGGGGGGATGTTGAAGCAATCGACGAATCGTAGTATACCATGATTATTATGAAGTGACAGCCTTAATAAAATTTGTACATTCGTTACTGAACCTCCAACTACAAAGGACGTGTTTCATTTCAACTCCAAGTTTATCACCAGACCCTACCTTCGGAGTGTACTAATGCCCATGAGCTTATTTTATCAAATAATTTTAGACAGTTACGGTTAAAGCGAATTCAGTGACCAACCTTGACAGTCTTACACTTACCGCAATTTTATTAGATTCTGCAATTCTCTTCTTCAAAACAGCTAGCCTACGCGTCCTTAGTGCATCTTTTTCTCGCAGTTTTCGCTTCAATCGAAGGCCATATCTGTTGGAAATAATACCTTTTAATTTCTGGATGTTTTGAATAGTGATTAAGAGTTGGTTCATTACGATTTCCGGGATGCCTTCAGTAGAGCATTATTGTAGCGAACTTGCAACATTCGAAGGTGTCCTTCCCTCATATTGGATTGTTTGTACATGGTTCGACAATCCATAAACTTCTTCATCTTCTTTTTGTACCGAGCAATCGCCTTCAGGGTTCTGGAAACGATTGAATAAGGCTAATTTGTTTTAAACATCTACCGGATGTAAAATATGTAATTGATTATTACTTTTGTCGTTTTGCTTCCCGCAAGCATTGTGCTTTGTATCTTTTGCGTTCAATTTTATCTTCGTAGTCATAATGTTTCTTGATGTGTAGGACAGCTTTCTTGTCGCGATATTCCTCCCACCACGCTCTATCCTGTTGAAAAATTAAATTAAAAGGAAAAAAATCTTTAATCTTCTTCTTATTATTTTCCAGATTTTGGTTTGGATAGGTAAGTACTAAGTTTGTAGGAATGTGCTGTACATTTGTAAAATTTTTAAAACTGTATTTTTAAGGAAATAACATTTAGAATAGCAACGGAAATCATTTTCCATAATTTACTCACCAGTCGTTGGTATTCCTTTCGAATCTCATGCTTGTGGAGCTTCCACAGATAGAAACGCCATCGGTTAAATTCAGCTAGGGTGCAAACGGCTTCTTTTTCATCGTTTATCAACCGTTGTTCCTTTAGAATCTGAAAATATTCAAATCTTCAACCTTCTCACATTTTCTTTCAACCAAACTTCAACATATTTCTACCTTGCCAATGCCATCTCCTTGATAGAAATCCTTCAGCTGTTTGTCGTGCAACAGCAGATACCGGAAAGAGACATCATGCTCCAGTGGATCGGTCCGATCGAACCCATAATCGGCGGGTTTGTTGTCCCACAGTGAATGCCCCAGAGGGCCCCGGGTGAACGTGGGCGGATGTACCGGGCACGCGTTGGCCGGCAATTTCCGATCCAGTGTTAGCTTTTCCCACTGGGGTAGGCCTCCGTGCCGAGGTAGTGCTCCATCCGGTTTCGGTACCGATTCCAGCACCTTGGAGAAGGTGGTCGGACGACGAATTTGCAGGTAGCTTGACATTTTGTTTCGCGGCTCGAGTCACTATCCTAGGTCAAAAACGAAGCTACTTGGATTGTTTTAGTTTCGGTTATTTTATCGTCATTGTCTAGGTCTATGAGTAGAAAGCTTGGTAGAAAGAGACCGATATAGCCACAAAAATCATCAAGTTAATAATAGAATACGGTCGATAAATCAGTATATGATATGAAAAGTTTGGCTCAAAAAGAAAAAGTGTTCTATCCTATAAGATCGAAAAAGCTAATAGGAAGAACACGCCGCGATAAGTATAGGCATACCCCTATGAACGGATTGCGAATTCCGAAAAAGCTACCGATCGATAGAATTTGTGATGAAAACAGAACAATACATAGGCAGTCGGGTGCCTGAAACTTTTGCCAGTCTTGGTAAGGTGGTATGAAAACTACCAACCAAGCCGATCTGTTTAAAAGCACAGGTCGCACGGCAGAAGTTTCACGCATTCGATGTATTCGTTCAATATATGGCCTACTTGCCTAATTTTACCTTCTATAAAAAATTTCACACTTGTTCGCTGCCTACCTAACGAATTCTATCATATCTATCATTTCATTATCCACTTTGATCTCTACTCCCTTATACTATGATTAGAAAGAGACCGATATAGCCACAAAAATCATCAAGTTAATTATAGAATACGGTCGATAAATCAGTATGTTATAAATATATTTATGAAGTGACGAGCTTTCTGGTAGGCTGAAACGTTCCGATTGGTCAGACGGAAGAATTTAGACCGAAGATTGAAAAGCTAAGCGCCCATCAGCTGACGAACGAATATGGCCTACGACTCATCGATTTCGCTGCCTTCAAGAGCATGGCCAGCATTTCAGAACGAATCTCAAAGGAATTCCAGCAATAATCCCCCCATGAATTTCCAGTTGGGACTCCCTAACAGAATTCCAGTGGGAATTTTGAAGGGAATTCGAAAGGAATCTCCGGAGGACTTCTTGAAGGAATCAGCAAACAATATTCACGAGGGACCTCTGAAAGAATTTCAGAGAAAATTCCTGAGGGAATTTCTAAGAGAAATTGACAAAATAATTCCAGAAAGAATTCTCTAAGAAATTCCAAGAGGAATCCCCACATGAAGACCAGGAGGAATCCCCGAAGGAACGCTAAGAGAATTCCAAAGGAATTCCAGGAGAAATCGCCGAAGGAATTCCGGGAAGAAATACTGAAGGAATTCGAAGAGGAATCACCAAACGAAATCCGAAAGGAAATCCCGAAGAAATTCCAGGAAGAATTCCTTTAAAAAATCAAGAGAAATCCCTGGAGGAAGTCCAGAAGGAATCCCCGACGGAAAATATGGAGGAATCCCCGAAGGAATTTCAGGAAGAATCTTCGAAGGAATTGCAGAACGAATCCCCGAAGGAATTCTAGGAGGAACTCCCGAAGAAACACTAGGCGGAATTCCTAAAGGAATTGCAAGTGGAATCTTCGCAAGAATTCCAGGAGAAATTCAAGAAGGAATTCCAAGAGGAATCCCCAAAGAAATTCCAGTATGAATCCACAAAGGAATATTAGAAGAAAAGAAACCAAGAAAGAAACCCCCGAAAGAATTTCAGGAGGAATCCTCGAAGGAAGTCTAGGAAGAATCCAAGAAGGAACTGTAGATGGAATCCCGGAAAGCATCCCCTAGAGGATTCCCTGAAAGAATTCCAGGAGAAATTCCCAAAGGAATTCTAGGAGGAAGAAATTCCTGAAAGAATCCCCGAAGGAATTTCTGAAGGAGTTCCACGAGGAATCCTTGAAGGAATTCCCGGAGGATAAGAAATTTAGGAGAAATCCGCTAAGAAATTACAGGAGAAATACATGCAAGAATTTAAGAGGGAATCCCCGAATCTGCGAAGGATTTCCAAGCGAGATCCTCGAAAGATTTTCAGCGGAATCTCCAGAGCGAATTTTTCCGGGTAGAATTTGAAGAAGGAATGCATTTATGAATCCTCCTGAAAAAAATCGCTGAAGGGACTTATGGAAGGAAACCTGAGCGAATTCCTTTTGAAATAACTGAGGGAACTTCTGAAGGATTTCTAATGAAAACATGGAGGCATCCCTGAATCCTCCTGGAACTATTAGGGACACCCCTGAAGGAACTTCTGGAGAAATCCTTGAAAGAACTACTATCAAGACTACTATACTGCTTGAAGCCACGAAGGAACTTCTGGAATCATCCCTGGAGGAACTATTGTAGGCATAAGTCCAGTTTCGTGTTCAAAAGGAATCGCTCACGAAACTTTTTGTTTGATTTCTGGCAGAAACTCTCTGCCGTGACTGCCATTTGAACTGTCATTTCTGCGCAACTGCGTACTTCGATCAAAGAAAATCGATTTCTTGAGCGATTCAGGCAAGGAATTCCCCATCCATCAAGATAAGCCCAGTTTCGAGTTCAACAGGAATCGCTCAAGAAACTTCTTGATCGATTCCTGGCAGAAACTTTCTACGGTGACTGCCATTTGGACTGTCATTTCTTCGCAACTGCGTACTGCGATCGAAGAAAAAACGGTTTCTTGAGTAATTCAGGCAAGGAATTTCCTATGCATCAAGATAGGCTGAGAAATTACTTCTGATCTGCAAACAGCTCTATAGGCTGAGCAATTTCTTCTGCAAACAGCCCTATATTAAAAGAACCCTAGTAGTGCGCCAAATCGCATTTAAACGGCGGTGGCGTATACGCGTAGGAGAGGACGGGGCAAGATGGCCACCCGGGGCAAGATGAGCACCCCTCTTTTTTACTACTTTATGGTGAATTTTGCCCAAACAAGTTCATAATCCGTTAGAATAATCCTGTTTGTAAACCTGATATAAGGTACTTCATAATGAACGAATTAAAAAATATCGTCAAATTAGTCAACAACATGGATTTTTAGCATTTTCTTATGAGAAATCATCAGAATAAAATAAGGTTTTTATGTCAGAATCAAATTTTTACCATAATTCTTGTTATCAGCCAACATTACTTGCTTACTGCAAAGCATTTTAATTTATATTAGAAAATATTTTCTAAAAAATAACATTAAAATTTATTCAATTTTAGTTATTTACCTATAGTGGGGCAAGATGAGCACCCCTGAGGGGAATATAGAAAATATGTTGATATTATTGGAATCCACTCAATAGTGCCGATCATAGTTTTCCGTATCCTCTGCAACTATTTGGTTGCGAAAATTCTTAAAAATAAGCAACTTAATAATCGTTTATTGTTTTTCGGGTCATTTTGCATAAAGTATTATAAAATCGCATTTTTATTTTTCAATAATCGAAAAAAATGATAATTTCAGAACGTGATACCATAGCTATAAACAAGATTCACTATATCAATCACTGTATGGCCAATTTATTGTTAAAACATTGTGATTTTAATGAAGTGCTCTTTTTGCTCCGTAGTGTAGTAGGCTGTAAAATATGTAACTAGAAGGATAGAATAAATGTCATGATTGCTTGGATCACCACCACTGAAACCAGACTTGTTTGTGGAACTCTACATTGGCGACTGAGGATGAAACATTCAGGAAGAAAAGAAGAATATTCGAAAGTTGTGGAAGAAAAGAAGAATATTCGAAAGATCCGGCGGCTGTCTGTATAAAGAAAAATCAACGAAGCCTTGAGGAACACCAATAAGATCGCTACCCAATCGCACAGCTGGAGAGAACCTGACGACCACAAATAACGATCTGGACGATGATTAGAAGGTTTGGATAAAACGGTGCTCAGGATTGGAGCAACAAATCAACACTTCTGAGGCAGGTGTTCGGTAACTATTATTTCATTGATATTTAAAAGTGAACTCTCCAGTCAAGTAGAAAAGTTGGCTACCCCCCCTTGCACATTACTGATCCACATTGGTAGGTGATGACCACAACCTACACATAACCGTCCTGATGCAACGTTGTTGGCATCACCATCATCATCGCACTGGTTTTGATATGCAAGAGATTCTTGGTATGTTGAATGAAGCTTAACAAAGATTAAATGTAACGCAAATACCTACTTAGAAATGATTGATTTTGACGTTTTCCATGACGTCCGTCAAGCTTGCTACAAGGCTTGCTATGATCATTAGCTCCAATGTAATGAGCCATTTTACCGAGTGACAACAATGTTGATGATGATATTGATTTTCACGAGTTAGGACGTCACCTCCTGTCAAAATTTACATTCATAAAATTGGCTCGTAAAATGGACTATCCAGCTTTTTACGCTGGCTATAAAATTACGGGGGGTGATTCGAATTTGACAATTCTTGCCGACAGATTTTATGGTTTGATCTTAGTAGGCAAGGATTTGAGTTTGTTAAATTTGGTGTCAAAAATTTTCACTGCATGAGCGTGGAAGCAGAAAATTTGTTGTTGCCCAGCTATAGATTTTACTTTCCGTAATTTAATAAGTTTCTTACATAATTTTAGGCTCCTGGGGACCGCAAAAGCTATGACGAAAAGTTTATATACCAGTGTAATAAAGTAAAGTTGATAATATAATCAACGAATTGAAGTTCATCAAAGGCACAAGCCTCTATCGGCATGGCTATTCAAATTGAAACGGGCAGTGTGCAGTACGATACTCACCCAAGCCCCGATTGAATTTCGATAATTATTTAAAAACCCGGGATCTTTATAGAATAAAAACGAGCCGGCCAAACTGTAACTTTTAAAAACCTTTTGTGAGCCTAAGTCTACTGTTTCGCCAAGATTTAGTTAACCAACTATTGCGTAGTTTTGAATAGATTTGGTTGAGATTTGTGCTTAACATGATCACGGTAAAAGTAGTGTCCATTATTCAAGGAAGATAGATCAGTACTTTTATAATGTTTAAAATGAATTAATAATAAAATCGAGAAACGCCCAAACATGCCGGATATAATTATGAGGCCATATTCTCAATTCAGCATTTTCATCAGAGGTCGAGAGCTCCATATAAGTTCCTTAAATCTAACTGGCTTAAGATTCGTAGCCTGCGATAATTGTAGTTTTTACAACGCCATTTTTTTTTAATTTCAAACGAGGCATACGAAGGTTGTTATGTGACTTAACCTCGGTGCGGGGTAATGAAAGAAATCTTAGTTTCACTCTCTTCAACTTTCACAGCGTTCAGATAAAAAACCGCCATGATACGAGCGGTGAATGAAATCAAAAGTCTAGCCAGGAGCGTCAAAACTTTGAACCGTACGGGCTGGTGTGTAGCTACTCAGATTGATTAATTTGGAGTGAAAAGTAATGCATACGGTATTTTGTTCTATCATGTCCTAATGTCAGCTCCAGTTAGCAGCGCTTCATTCACCTAAAATATTCAAAAAATTAGATTATGGACATAGGAATTCACTAGGTAAAAGAAAATCTCTTCTCGATTCCAGAAATCCAAACAGAAATGAAAACTCTTGACGTTTCACATGAAAACATTTTAACATCAAAAAGCTTGCTTTGATTGAGCCATAATAAAATTTATAGTGTCGGCAAGATTTGTCACAGAGGGGTGATTCAAAGTTTATGGTAGGCTAGTGTAAAAAGCTGGATTAACGAAATGTCAACACCATAAATTCTGCGGTTTGTTAGGGAGAACAATAGAAAAGAAAAATTTTGAACAGGTATGAATGTCAGTGCGGAAATGTGTGCAATGATTGTTGACTTAGCGATTAACATTCCATTTGTTATTTAAAAAAAAATCAAGAGATTGGTTTAAAATTTGCACCATTACAAGTCAAATAGTAGATTAATAATTACATATTGATTCCTTTTTTATTATTTAACAGTACAATGGTAGAATTAATAGTACAATGAAATGGCGTTACTAATGAAAAATATACCTGCTATTTCAGTTTGACGAGTACATAAATATTCTCCCCTCCCTAGAAGTATATATGTGAGAATCCTAGGAAAATTCCAGTTGAAATTCAAAATGTAATTGCTGAAGAAATTCCTGTAAGAACTCTTGGATAGACTCCTTTGGGAACCCTTGGTGAAAATCCTTTAAAAAATGCTTAACTATTATTCAGTAATATTCCTGGAGAAACCCCTTTAAACATTCATGGAAGATTTTCCGAAACAATTTTCGGAGTAATTTCTGGAGTTATAAATACTTGAACTTCTGTAAAGATCCTTTAAAAAATCGCATGAGAAATTTCCAAATGATTTTATGATGAAGTTTCTAGAGATTATTTATGAATAAATTTCTTTAAAACTTACTGCTTGAACACACAAAATCATTAGAGAAATTCAGGTGGAATTCCTGGAGACATTTAATATTGAATAAAATTATTGTAGAATATTTGATGACACTGAAGGAGGGATTCCTGAAAATATCCTCCTTGTGTAGTTTATAAAAAACAATTCCTGGAGTTATTTCTGAAGGAGGAATTTCCATAAATTCCGTCCGGGGGCTTCAGAAAAGTGTAATAACCCGTACATAAATTTAAGATGTCCCATACATAGAGGGGAGGGGGTTGAAACAGAACAATTTTTGCGTGTCCATATTAATGGTTTTTCTGAGGAATGAATGGAGCCATTTTATAAGGTTCCTATAGAAATCTTTGGGAAATTTATGGAGGAACTATTGTATGCAGAATTATTTTTGAAGGTATATTTGGAAGATTTTTTCTAAAGAAATCCATAGAAAAAATGTCTGGAATCCGTGGACTGTTTTCTGAAAAAAAAATCTTCGAAGCAATTTCTTAAATAATCCATGGAGGATTTTCTTAAACATGAAAGATTTTCTGTAGGAATTCTTGGTGAAGTTTCTGTAGGTAACTCTGAAGGAATTTATGAATAATTTTTGAAGGAATTATTAGCTCTATTGATGAAGCATTTGCAGGTTTTTGCCATCCTGAATGCATTCAGCAATACAAATAGCTGAATTTCAGCACAATTTTCTGAAACATCTAGCACTTTGCACTGATAGGGCATAAAATTGTGCTGGATCCCAGCAAAAAAAAAATGCTGAAAATTCAGCATATTAATTTGCTTTGTTTTTGCTTTGCTGTTAGCGTTTGGTTTGTAACTAATGTCTGTATGCATTGATTCTAAAATAACCCTTATTTCTCATCGGATTTCAAAAAATAAATGAAGGCTTCTATACCGCTTCTTGGAAAAAATCTGTAATTTTTTTTTCTCTGTCTTTCCACTTCTGTAAAAAATATCTGTAAAAATCATGGAATTTAATTTTATTGAATAATAGTTTATGGGTAGTACGCAGATCGCAGGAAATTTCTTGGCCTATCTCGATGCGTGGAAAATTCAGGCAAGGAATCGCTCAAGAAATAATAAAGCGATGCTTTATTCCGGATCCTAGTACGGAGCTGATACGAAATGTCAAATCAAATGGGACTTGCTGTGTTAAATTTCTTGACTATTCCGGTCACGGAAAAATAATGCACTGAACGAAAATTACTTGAGCGATTCCGTTTGAAGTGCATACCTCGCATTAGCTTCAATTCACGTGACCTAGAATTTTCAGTGAAATAGACTGGAAAGCCAGGGAATTCGATTTCCAAAATTGAATCGACATCCTGTGTTATGTAAATCGAGAACATTCTACGTTTTTTTTTCTATGCATTTCATATTTGATTTTTTATTAGATTCTTCGCCAGAGAACATTAATGCAAGAAATTTTGTAGTGATTTTCTACATGATACGTACCAAGATTTTGTGGTTTGTCGATATATTTACGAAGCAGAAGATGATTTGACTCATAAAGATCTAGTGTTGCATTTCTTTTTTGTTTGCTGCAAATTTTAACTAATAAATCTAGCTTGCCAAATCAAGTATTTAAATAACTTTTTTGTTTTCAATCTTGAACATGTAATCTTGAGGTTTTAAACTTCTTCACAGTCCGCTTTCTATAACGACGACATAGAGAAGCAAAAATAAGCTCACAAACAAACACAACCAACGCAGCCGAAAGCCCTATTCCCAGAATAATCATCGGCCCTACGATGTGCTGTGTGGACAGTGGACCAAATTCGTCGTCCTCATTGTGTCCAGCAGCAATCTCCACCAGAGCTTCCTGCACCCGGTGGCTCAAGTACTTCCGAACCGTTCGCCTCTCCCAATGAATGACAAACCCAAACTGAATCGTTTCCAGATTAAACTTATTGAAATATTCCATGAGGGGCCATCCTCGTTGGGCGTATCCGATTGTATAGGTGAAGTAGAACTCTTCCTTCAAAATATCGAACGATCGAACGTTGTCCTCCCGGATGAAGGATCCGAAAGCATAACTTCCGCCGTTGAGTAGTTCCACCCCGAGTCCGTAGTCCCCTGCCAAGGATCGCCGATGAAGTTGCTCTTCGTCCGGGATGATGTCGAACTTATCAACGACGCTTTTGATGTCATGCTGAAATATTGGGGATTTGGGGTTGTACTTTTTTATGATTTACTATTCAACTTACGCTTTCAACTCCCAGAAGTGACAAAACCCAAGCAATGGCGGGAGCTCCCCATCGATAGGGCGTTTGACTATATTCATGAATTGTCTCTATAGATTTACCATATCTGGGAATCGTCAGCACGCTGGCTAAACCGCTGGCATAAGAATTGCTGAGGACAACTCCCGATAAAAGGATAAAGCAGATCAAGACGCGATACGATGAATGAGCAGTGCTGAAAAAATAAGAGGAAATTAAGTATTTCAAATGTTAACGAACCCTCAAACTTTACTTAGGGAAAATTCCTTGGTCTAAGTAAATGGAAATCATATCGAATAGCGACTTTTCTACCGGCGGTTGGGCAGCATCGCTATCCAGATGTCTTAAATTGAGGGTGGTAATGAAATGATGAACTCCAGTCATCAACACCATCATTATGAAAATGGAAAGCCAAACAGTTTTCGAGAATGGATATATAACAGTTAGGGATGTTGGAAGAAGCGTCGCACCTGGTACCAATGCAGTTATGGTTGATTTAGCCACATATTGGCTGCCATCGAGAAGGTGAAGGTACCTGAAAAATGTGAAGTGTTGATGTTCTCATGGATGTAAAAACTATTTTTATAATACCAATTGTAGTACAAGCAGCAAAACGAAAATTCGGTTTGTTTGGTGTACGTGGAATAAATTTCACCATAACCAGATCCATTCTCGAAAATATCTCCCCAATCACTGGGTCCATCTGAAATTGTAATTAAAACTAAATGATTGAAATTCATCCACATTGCTTCCCAGCACTCATACACGGCCACAGCAGAATGTTACAGTTACGATTCCGGCAAAATTCCACAATCAAACTGCCCTCCAATCCTTCCAGGAATAATTCCTTCGACTCAGTTGAGTTGAATGCATCAGCATTGCCATTGTGGGCGCCAACATCGGTCGTTATGCAATAGGGTACATATTCTGCCACTGCCATCGGAATCGTTCTGCCTCCCAAATCAAACAACTTATCGTAGAATAGCGTACCGTTCACAACCTCATCACCGGCAGTGATGTTGTAACTTTGAACCAATTGCAGTTTTGTCGTATTCGTGATTGAATAGTCTTGCGAGTAGAACTCCAGCTTGTCATTTCCGGATGGCATTGCAAACCACAAATTAGGATAAACTGTGAATTGGAGAAAATCCATTGAATCATAAATTTCAAAATCAGTGTTCAGCGTCGTTTGCCGTACATTTCATTGCTTCTCTAATAATCCATTCATCACCATTAAGATAGACATCATCGACGAAAAACAGAAAATTTTTATCGCGAATCCGTTGAACTGTAGTTTCTTTTATCATCAACTTCATTTCCAAAAACTTGATTACATCATTGGTCGCCACTATGTAGGACTGAAAGAAATCACGATTGTACGTAATGCATCCAGACATTTGTTCGAAATATGACCATTACTTGACATCCGTTTTCAATGGCACTTTCTAGAATATCATCAGAGCTCTCCGAAGAAGTGATCCACATAACGGCATGTTCAACATTCATCTGTACCAATGCGACCTCAATTGCCAACATAAATTCACAGTGCTGATCACATTCTTTCTGGGAATCGAGCTGATACTGATCGTAGTAGATAACGGTACAGTAGTTTTCGCTCGCAAAATATGTCAAAACTAGAACAAATAAAGTGTTAGCTACGTATGAGCCAAGCTATAATTTGGTTTCCAGTTACTTATTTGGCGCAAAAAGTTTACTAACGCAATTTTGGATTGAAACGAGGACAACATCTTTAGAACCAATCTTTTAACACTGTTGCACCACTATAAACGAGCCTGTCAGTGAACGGAAGGTTCTTTTATAGTAAAGAATGGTGACGGAAGCGTACCGTTTCCTCACGTAAGTTGCATAATGTTTGCAATGTTTTGCGAATGCAAATTGAGTGTTGTTACAGGGCTATAATGTGAAAAGCATTCGGCATCAATACTTCAACTAGTCTGTTGAAACATTATGCAACTAATTGGAAGTGAAGGATGTAGGGTCTGGGCCTATTTGGACAGGGGGGCTTTTTTTTACACTTTCCGTTATAACATGGCTAGATACTGTATGAAATTCGTGTCGAACAAATCAAGTTAACCCTCTAATACCCAATCCCGCCTTTAGACGGGGTATAGTTTGAGCATTTTTGTAATTTTTGTTTCGTGGAAAATCAAATTTCTTATATTTTTGGCTGAAATTAAGGACTGTTCTGTATATCTCAAAATGGTTTTTGGTGTATTTTAAAGCGTATTTACCTTTTTTAAAAACCATTGAAAAATATATGTTTTAGTCACCCTTTAGAAGTCATTGTTTATTTTCTATTGAATCGCTACAATTAACATATTTCAATTTTTTCCCAAATCATTCTATCCTTGTTTAATAGTTTATGGGAATCGAATACACTCTAAAATTATTTTCCTTAAAATTACACGGAAAATAAAATTTTCTGTGAAAAAAATGTAAAATAATAATATTTCAACAATAATCATAAAATCTCAAAATGTTTTCATCTCAAAAAATCCGTTCCTGGGAAAATATAAAAGTGTGGGGATGTTCAAAAATAAAAATTAGAAAAATCAAAATCTGAACTTCACAAAATCGAGAATTAAAAAGAATCATCTTCCAAAACATCTTCTTCTTCTTCTTTATGGCTCGACGTCCCCACTGGGACTTGGCCTGCCTCGCTTCAACTTAGTGTTCTTTGAGCACTTCCACAGTTATTAATTGAAGGGCTTTCTTTGCCTGCCATTGCATGAATTTGTATATTGTGAGGCAAGTACAATGATACACTATGCCCAGGGAGTCGAGAAAATTTCCCCGACCGGAACGGGAATCGAACCCGCCGTCTCCAGATTGGCGATCCTTAGCCTTAACCACTAGGCTAACTGGAGACCCCCAAAACATGTTTAAATCGATTTTAGATGACGAAAAATGATATTTAGATCAAAATCAAAAATTTAGGTATTAAAGGGTTAATTGGTTCTAAATTGACTGAGTTATAGCAGCAAATGCCCAAAATAGGTGTTAGACCTTGCAGTAAGATGATTTGGAAGTATATGTAGTTTCTATTCCACACAGCAAAGGGTATGTGTGCCATCAGTAATCTCACGCTCCCATATCCATCCTATTCGAAAACAAGCGATTACGGCACCGATTGATTCCGTTCTTTTTGTTTTCATGGGTGGTCACTTCTAACAATAAATACAAGAATAAGAAACAAAACAAACAGCGCTGCAATCCATTGTTTTTCGTAGGATGAAAATGGGAGTCACATGCTTAATAAGGGGACCAATACCCTATACGACTCATAATCAGACTCTCTGCTACTCTCGAATTTCCTTTTCTTTTGAAGAGACTGTACAAACCCCGTAGGGCCCATATAGCCGAGGCGGTAAACGCACGGGTATTCAGCATGACCATGCTGAGGGTGACGGGTTCGATTCCCGGTCGGTCCAGGATCTTTTCGTAAAGAAAATTTCCTTGACTTCCTTGGGCATAGAGTATCTTCGTGCCTGCCACACGATATACACATGCAAAATGGTCATTGGCAGAGGAAGCTCTCAGTTAAAAACTGTGGAAGTGCTCATAGAACACTAAGCTGAGAAGCAGGCTTTGTCCCAGTGAGGACGTTACGCCAAGAAGAGAGAGAGAGAGTACAAACCCCTTCAAATTTTACATTATTAAGAACTGTTTGTAGTTTAAAAGATATTTCTCAGTCTATCTTGATGCATGAGAAGTTCCTGTCCCAAATCGTTTCACCCTCCATCGCAGTACGCAGTTGCGAAGAAATGACAGTCACCGTAGAAAGTTTCTGCCAGGAATCGGTCAAGAAGTTCCTTGAGCGATTGCTTTAGCAAAGTAAAGCAAAGCAAAGATAACCGTACACATCGTAGTTGATACTCCGTGATTGACCAGAACAATAGAAGTTGCAGAGAGAACCAATGAATGTGATGCTTTGGACTAGCTAGCTACACATATTATCAATGTGCGCTATTCGAAAGTTCAACATCAAAAACGGTGTCGGCCATGTCCTTACGGTCATCGGGAAAGAGTAGGAATGTTAGTTCGACAATCGTTGTTACTAGAAATCGTGGAATTCCACTGTATCCCCACAGTTGTCACGAGAAGGAGTATTCGTTAGTAGAGTAGGGTAAGGTCCTCTATGGAGCCACCTATGTTGGTGATATGATCCACTAGTTATATGGAAATACACGTCGCGGTCTTCATCACGATTATAATTTATTTGGTCGCGATGACTACCCCACACAATAGTAGGGGTAATGCGCATACATCAGTGATCGTTCAATTTTAAGCGCGTCAGCACATTCATCGTTAATGGCTAGTTTCCACCTGGTAAGTAATGTGTAAAAAGATAGGACAAGTAATGGTCACGTAAATCTTTTGCAATCAAAATTACTGAAGCGTTCGCAGTTGATAAGTAATTTGCAGCCAGAAAGATTTGCCAACAGATGGCACTGTCATGCGATGCTGTCAGTCATGTTGTTAATTTTCCGTACGGAATAATATGTCGATGTATTATTCCGTGAGTTAAAGTGGCATTTCTCTTTCGTTTTTGTTTCTTCTTTCGCACCAAAGACATCAGGGTGCATTAAGCTGTTAGTACACAGGCATGTAGTACACAGCGTCAAATATTTTATTTATTTATTTGATTTCGGAAAACGCAATGGGTTCGGCAATGGAATGCGGAAGCACTGCGGTACGTACTAAAAAAATCTGCAATTATGCCGCTGCGGCATAGGCACCAACTTGTGACGTAGTTGGGGGGTCGAAGCTCTCCAAAATTGGACAAAATTCAACATTTTTCAGTCCAATGCACTAGTTTTCACGTGGATATGCCTGAATAAGATGAATTGCATCGATATTTTCCGCATTCGATTGGTTTTGAAAGGCCTTGCCCCCAACTACGTCACAAATTGGCGCGTATGCGCGGCAAAACACAATGAGCACGGATATCCTGCGGTTAATTTCAGAACAACTCCAGCTCGGTGAATATGTTTGTTTCCTGGAAGAAAGGAATTATGTGAGAATCTGCAGCATTAATTGCTCTTGCTCTGTTTTGCTCTATCAAAAAAATCTGAGGTTTTCTAGTTCTCGAAAATTCCTAAAAGAGTTCTCTGAGGAGTTTCCCGATATTTCCTCTAGAATGTCCCCCAGGAGTTCACGGAAATTCATCTAGAAGTTCTCCTCCAGGATATTATCAGGAATTCTTCCGGATTTTCCCGGATATTTTCGTGGGAGTTCCCCGGAAATTCCTCCAGGAGTTCCCCGGGAATTCCTCAAGGAGTGTTCCGGAAATTCCTCCAGGGATTCCCCCAGGAAATCATCCAGAAATTATCAGGTTCCACTTCCAGGAAACCCCCAATAAAACTTCCGGGAGTTCCCCGGGAATGCCTCCAGAAGTTCCCCGTTAATTCATTCAGGTGTTTGCCGTGAATATATCCAGGAGTTCCCCGTGAATTCTTGTAGGAGTTCCCCGGGATATCCTGTAGAAATTCTTTTGGAATCACCCAATGAGTTTCCAAGAAATTCTTCCAGGAGTTTCCCACGAACTCATCTCAAATTACCTCGGGAATTCCACCAGAAGTTCACCAATAATTCCACCAGGAATTTTCCGGGAGTTCCTCTGAAATTCCCGTGCAATTCTTCCAGAATTCCTACAGGACTTTCCGGGAGGGATTCCTGGAGGAATTTCCCGGAGGAATCCCCGATGGAATTTATGGAGCAATCATCAGAGCATCTTCTGGAGCAAATCTCCAGAAATTCCTTCTGAGATTTCTCCAATAATTCCTTCGGAGATTCTTCCAAAAAATCCTCCGGAGATTCCTACGGAAATTCTTTCGGAGATTCCTCCGGAAATTCTTCCAGACATTTCTCCGGGAATTCCTCCAGAGATATCTTCGGGAATTCCTCTGGAGATTCCTCCAGAAATTCCTTCGGGGATTCCTCCAGGAATCCCTCCAGAAATTCCTCATCAAGGAATACCTCCGGGGATTCTTCCTGGAATTTCTCCGGAGATTCCTCCCGGAATTCCCCCAATTCTGGAGGTTCCTCCAGGAATTACTTCGGAGATTCCTTCAGGAATTCCTCCCAGAGATTCTTCTGAGGAATCCTCGGAGGAATTCCTGGACCTCCGGAGGAGTCCCGTGAAGCTTTGTCCCAGTATTTCTTCAACAACTCCATAAAGTACCCGCCAGAGTCTCAGCAGAATTCCTTCCATCGTAGTCCGAACGAATAAATTGCAGAATTTTTAATGAGTATCTAACCTTAGTTCTCTCTGTAATACCATTAAAAGTTCCCCCAGAATTCCAGCGCAATGTCTCTAATCAATATTTTCCCTGGAAAGCTTCACAACTCCGTTGGAATCTCACTATCTGGATTTTCCCCAGAAGCCCACTCAAAAGTTTTAAATTGAACCATTTTCCCTACACGCGCGCGAAATAGTACATTTAAATTTCAATAACATTTCCTGAGGAAAAGAACGAAATTTCTCTAAGCCCAAATCGTAAACAACCTGGTGCCCTTTTCTTCACATCCTTCTTACAGCATCATTTCGATAAAATGCTGTCAGTTAAACAACTGTCAAAATTACTTACGGAAAAAGGTGAAATTTTACTTGAGCGCTCTACTTGGCAACAGGAAACTTAGCTTAACAATGAAAACTGACCGACCCACGAAAATTGTCGCGCGATTATCGTTTCTTGAGCGATTCCTTTCGAATATACAACTGTGCTTTATAGGGAAACGTCGCGACGGTTTTCCTTCTTCATTACAATTACAATATCTGAGATGTTGTTGCGGAATTTCTAGTACAGTTTCTCCCAGAATTTCTCTAGAAAAAAGATTTTGCGACTCCTTCTGCTGTTTTTCTTGGGATTACTTGAGGAGTGCTTAACAAATTTTCTGCGGGAGTTCCTCCCGAGTTTCTTCCGAAGTTTCTTCTGTAATTTCTTCTTGACATTTCCGTGTGCTTCATTCTAGAGTTTCATCCCGACATTTCTCCAGGAGTTTCAACCGGGATACTTCTAAAGGTACTCGTGGCAATTTCTTTCGACGTTCCAAGTGAGGTTTTTCTTGGAGTTACTCCCGGTTCTCCTAGAAGATTGCTTTCGGTGTTGATCCTGAGATGTCTCCCAGAGTTTTTCTAGATTTTCTCCCATAATTTTCTCCGGATTGCCTTTTGGGATTTGTTTGTTGATATTATTAAAGGAGTAATTTCCGTAGTTTCTTTACCATTTTTTGCAGGCGTGGTTGCTAACAGGGTTTCTTGCAGTGATCATCCTGAGATATTTTATTATAGATTTTCTTAGGGTTATTCCCATAACTCTTTCCATAGTCCCTAACGGAAATTGTCCCGAAATTCTGGTTGCTCCTTCTAATTGTAAAATTTGTGTAATAGTTGCTCTCGCAGTTCTTGCTTGGATTTTCCCAGGAATTGTTTTTATCGAAATGTCTCCTGGGATAGCTTTCAAAACTCCCTGTGAGAAATTCCTGGAGAAATATCGGAAAAAATCCATGGGGAAATCTTGCGAGAAACTTCGCAGGTCCTATTAGAGAAATCTCGAGGGAACCATCGGAAGAAATTCTGAGAAAGACTTGGACATCTCAGAAAACAGTTCTGGGAATAAGCCCCGAAGGAAGCTAAATTAAGCAAATTCAAGGAGGAAATCTGAAAATCTCTATTATCCCGGAGGGAACTACGATAAAATTTGGAAGGATCTTTTTCTTCTTCTTCTGTGTGGCTCTACGATCCCACTGGAACTTGGCCTGCCTCTCTTCAACTTAGTGTTATTTGAGCACTTCCCCAGTTATTAATTGGAGGGCTTTCTTTGCCAGCCATTGCATGAATTTGTATATTGTAAGGCAAGCACAATGATACACTATGTCCAGGGAGTCGAGAAAATTTTCCCGACCGGAACGGGAATCGAACCCGCCGTCTCCGGATTGGCGATCCATAGTCTCAACCACTAGGCTAACTGGAGACCCCTGGAAGGATCTCCGAGAGAAATCTAGCGAGAAACATAGACATATAGAAATCTAACGAGAACACCGACAAAATCTCGAGAGGAAGCATTTGATAAATTTAAGGAAGAACTCGTGGGAGGAATTCTGTGATAAACAGCAAAAGAATTTCAAGTAGAAATTGCTGTAGAGATCCAGATAGGCATCCGTAAAAGAATTCAAGGAAGGTTCATGGAGAGAATTGTAATAGAAATCCTCAAATCCATATTTTTTTTTAACAAATCTGTGAAGGAATTCCAAATCTTTGAGAGAGTTCTCGAGAAGTAATTATCGGAATGTCCAAGATAATTAGTCCCGCCCGTTTTTACTCAGTGGATAACTGACACTGAGGAATATTACAGGTGATAGTCGAAATACGCGTATCTGTCAAAGGATAAGCAAAAGAGGGCGAAATTAAAAAGTACAAAACTGATTACACTTATTCGAAGAGGGTATTCTGCTTAGAGGATTCGAAAAGTCGGTACAAGTTCGACGTTGTTGATATGATATTGTAATTAAGAGTTTTTCGTAGGATTGCTACTGAAATATAAACATTCACGACAACACCATCACAGATAACAGACATAGAAGTTCAGTTTAAAAAACTGCATAAGGAATTTAACGGTCATATGGTCTGTGGAATTACTGATTAGACACCAAAACGTTTTTGTTATTCTATTTTAAAGCATGTTCCGGTGGAAATGTCTAAACTTTTTCTTGCAGTTGATCCAAAAGAACTCTAAAAAAAATCCAAAAATAATCCCTAACCAAGAAGAATTCAGCAAATTAAACAATTTCAATTCATATTATAAAAATAAGCCTATTTTTTATAAAATTTGAACATTTTTCATAAACTATACAGAAATACTTACAATTAGGTAAAAATCTGTAAAAATTAGGGGAAAATGCGCAAGATTTGTTATCCAAAAAAATCCACCAAATCGCTGAAATGAAATTGTAATTTTATTTTGTTACATGAGTGAACACCATGTTCTTCCAGACGGCGCTTTATCTCCCGGTGGAAGAGACGGGCCTACTGTTTCCGCGTTGTTTTATATCGTTCCACGCTCTGCCGAGTCCCGTGCTGCAGCATGACCGCCTCCGTTGCGTTCTTCTCTTCTATAATCTCTCTGCACTCATTTTCGAACCAATCGTTCCTTCTGCCCCGTTCCACATTCCGGTCAAATCGTTGGTCTCAGCTGCGTTGTTGTTGTTTGATTTTGTCTTACCTAAGGTTGCTCGTATCCCGACCGGTGCCAACTAGAAGGTATGGATCGGAGTTGCATGGGGGCTGTTCATAAACCACGTAGACCGAATTTCGGTCATCTTAGATACCCCCCATCCTCCCTCGTAGACTTTTATTCATACAAAAACAAAAATGTATAGAGCGTAGACTTTGGCCAGATATCCCCCCCCCCCTCCCTCCATTCACATCACATAAGTAGAACACTGGCTCAAAAAGTTGATGCCTTTCCGAGTTCGTACGCTGGTATACAGGACATCGAAATGTCAAATACATTATAACATTATTGCCATACTATTTTTCAGTATGTGTACCATTTTTCATTGCTGCACTGAAAGGAGCCTTGCAGTAATGACAAGCACAAAAATGTTTTTAAGGGCGGACGGGACGGTCGGGGAAATATCCGCCATTGCTCTGTTGCTACTAAGATGGTAATCTCAGATTCTACTTCATATTTTGCAACAAATACCTATCACTGTGTATGCTCACTTGTAGTGCATATGCTGATTGTTTTCAGCATCTTCAGTGCGAAAGAACTCGAGATTACCATCTTTAAAATCGCGAGGCAAATTGTTAGAAAGAGAGGCAAGATAGGAAAAATAACACGGCGTCCCGTTTCACCTTAAATTTACCATGGCAAAACATGATCATCGACCCACCAACGCTTCTTGTGTGCGTTTTGTTTCTTCTCACATCAACCGGTTCGATAGCTGAGTGGTAGCGTGCGAGCCTGGTGATGTCAAGATTCTGGGTTCGAATCCGGTTGCCAACAGAAACATTTTTTAATTGAAAATCGAGTCCATGGTAAAATTGAAAACATAATTCTGTTAAATTAAAACGAAATTCGGTCTGCACAAATTTAGTGGCGTTGTGCATTTAAATTGACCCTCAAAATAGTAATTTTCACCGCAAGCCGCCGTTCAGTGTGTAAAGTAAAACAAAGACCTCATAGATCTAGACTGGCAGCACGATGAGATCTAAAATAGGACATAAATTGTAACAAAACTTTGTAAACTCAAGTCAAAAATACGTTTTATGGCTTTAAATATATCGGTATGTGAACCGTGGATGTGTTATTTCGAAGATTTCAATGAATTCATGACAAAATGAATAAGTGGATTTCCAGCAGCTATTTTTGCGCATATCTCAGATGCCAATCTTCATTCCTGTATTCTTTGCCAATACTGGAATAGTCCATTTTACGAGCCGATTTTATGTATGAATTTTGACAGGAGGTAGCGTCCAATAACCCGTGAAAATCAATATCATCATCAACATTGTTGTCACTTCGTAAAATGGCTCATACTGCTTGGATCAGATGTTTTTTGTTTACCAAAAATAAATGACAGTTCGATGCCTTTTATGAAAGATATAACAGTTTCGCGTGCTGGAAACGGATACAACTTTTTCCTTCACTCTGACCATGGAGTTCCACTTATGTTATGTGCTCCCTTCCTCCCTCCAAAAAGTCTACGGGGTTTATGAACAGCCCCATGGCAAGAAGCTAAAGGATGTTACAAGAGCTCTGAATCCCGTTTATTCTGCATTCATTGAATGTTTCTGCACTGTTGGAGCAAACTTGTCAGCAGGAATTCTTGGTTCAGAAGATATGGACAGCTATATCTATAGCTAACCATCCGTCATCGATATTTCTTTCGTCTTCGATAATTGCTGAAACAATCACCTTTTTGAATGAATTACACGAAACGAAATCTCCAGGCGAGGATGGATTTGCAAAGAGTTACACTCACTTGCTGTTTTCTCGTCTCAGAAGCGTGCAATCAAGATACGATGTACACTCAGAAATAAAAGTATACACGGAATAACTATTATTTATGCATTTTGTATCTGCATCTCTCTCACTCTCTTTCTGTTTTCATGCTATCTGGTGCTTCGCCTGGGATGACGAAACATTTCTCTTCAACCCAGGCTAAACGGCAGATAGCATGAAAACAGAAAGTGAGAGAGATGCGGATACAAAATGCATAAATAATAGTAATTCCGTGTATACTTTTATTTCTGAGTGTATGTACGTCTTTTGCCTTGTTGATTTGTCTAAAACTCTGCCGAATAGAGTAGGAGTCGCACACGGATGCCGAAGTCGTGAGGAAGCTACGAAGGCAACTCTCCAGGAGGTGAATGTAAATTACACTCACCCCGTCCATACATCGTTTCTTGATTGCACGCTTCTGTGATGAGAAAATAGCAAGTGAATGTAACTCTTTACAAGTTAGTGTACCCAACCCTGTCTCCAGGTTCTGGCATGAATCCTGCTTAATTTGTTAAATTTCACCATGGCATAGGTATTTGCTCTCTTCATTTCTGGTGTTTTTAACAAAATGATCTATCATCCGGTCATTTTCCTGCTTGAATATTGTCAAAGTAAAAGCAATTTTCAAATCCGCCGATATCTTCTTCTTCTTCTTCTTCTTCTTCTTCTTCTTCTTTGTGGCTCTACGTCCCCACTGGGGCTTGGCCTGCCTCGCTTCAACTTAGTGTTCTTTGAGCATTTCCACAGTTATTAATTGAAGAGCTTCCTTTGCCTGCCATTGCATGAATTTGTATATTTGAGGAATTCCACGGAGTCATGTCAGTCGATCCTGAGCGACCATTTCAAAAATATCTGAAACTTTGCACAGTTTTTCAATTTCATCTAAATCGCCATTTTTCGATATCAAACCTTCATATTCACTCACGACTAACTTTTCAAAAGGGTGTATGCGAAAATAGTTCAAAAATATTCTAAAAGCTGTACAGCAAAAACGGATTGTTCGATTGTTATGAATTTTTCAGCAAAGTTAGATAACTAAATGATGAATCCTTAGAAAATATACACTGTAAAAAATTTGTTTTTTTTTCTTTAAAAAAATATGATCTTTGTCACAAAAACTCAAATATCTCAAAACCCTATCTTTTTACCAACGTCAATTTTTTAGGGGAAATGGCCCATTTTATCAGCTATCTACCATAAAATTTTGGTGATGGTAAACTGATAAACAAAAAAGTTATGAAATTTCAAACGTTTCAGATTTTTTACATTTAGTAACAAAAAATTTTTTTTTTCTGTGTAAATTATTTCGAGAATTATATTTTGATGCTGATTTTATTGTAAAGGCTACCGCCTGAATTAAACAAGTTGTTTTCATGATATTTTTGTTTGATTATTCATAATTACTATAGTATCTATTTGAAACTTAGACGCGATCCAGTGTTGCGATCAAAAATATTGAGAGTGTCATACTTTTTATTGTACGTGACTGGTGAAAAAATCCCTTGATAGTGTTGAAAAGCTGTTGATTATAAGAAAAATGGAATTAAACTTATTTTTAAGACGAAAGCTGTATAATAAAAGTTTTATATACGCGTATACGTCTAGTTTATCTGCAAAAAAAAAATACCACTTAGAGAACAGACTTTATGATCGGAAGAATGCGAGTAACTTCAACAACAACAAATGCATGAGAGGGACATACCACAGACAAATAGACGAAACGCCTAGAACAATTTTCGTGAAAATCCATCGCCCAGTTCATACTACCACCACCTGGTGGAAATGTTTCACGAAACACTGCGTTGTGCAATATCGTCATCAGAAGGCGCTAGTGTGCAACGTCAAAAGCAAAGAAAAACGATGGGCACTCTTCTGGTTATGAAAGCCACAACCAAGATTCAAAATGATCGTTAAAGGCGTGGTCAATGAAAATTTCGTCAGTGTTCCGTTTGTTTGTCTGTATACATACCATGACAATGCTCACGAAAAAGCAAAAAAAATACTATCGCTATGAATATTAAAAATTTTATAGTAAATTTTTTCTTCAGCCAAGCACCGCGAAGCCATGGCAAGTGCACCGCAGCACTTCAAAAAGTCTTGCATATTCAAATTTAAATTTTAATTCATTACCCATTTCATGAAAAATAACTCGAATTAATTAGAACAACTGGACTATTGGAAGGTGTATCAAGGGATTGAGAATAAAATTTCCATTATTCCATCCGGCGAGTTAAACTCGGATCCAGCAAAAACCGTCTCAGATATTCGCAAAGAATCATGGAACAAATCTGCCAAAATCTTGGCCAAAACTCTCTTAATAAATATTATTCTTTTTTTTCCAAGATCTCGTAATGTATATTTACAAGCACCCTACAAGGCATCTCCAATGTATCTTCAATGAATGCGTCAGAACAATCTCAGAAGAAATCTTACAAATATTTCTGTGGTTTTGCTTAATACCAGAGAAGGAACTATCACTGTTCACAAAATCAGTTAATCAAGAATTCTACTGATAACGTATTTATGATTTTCATTGAAATCTCCTTACGAATTGACAAGAGCCTGGAAGGAATTTATCAAAAATATTGTCAATATATGCCAAAGTTCTGAAAAAAAACAAATAAAATAAAATAATCCAAGTGTCTAGCTAGAAATTTTTAAGAAATATGGTAAAAGTCTTGGAAAAACTTTTATGAAAAAACCACACTAGAAATAATACAGTAGTCTTCAAAGGACTTCCCCGAGGTTCTTGAAAACAAAATACCACTAATTCAGCTGAAGATTTCATTAAGCGTTTATGAAGATCTTGTCTGTAAGTTTTCAGAAACATTCCTGAGCAAGAAATATTCCATGTCGAATAACTATGTCACATCACTATGCTCCGATAAGTGATGAAAAACGTAAGACAGTGCCATAATTCGTGGAAAAAAATAATGACGAGTGTATGCACCTTGGAAATGCTGTGAAAAATACGACAGCCTTTTGACGAATTTATAATTGTTTTATTTTTTACCAATAATGAACTTGTGCACCGTGGAGCGTGCACCGTGAGCCGAAATGCCTGAAAACCCCTGATCTAACGAACAACATGAACAGTCGCTTTCTCAAAGGTCTTCAACTCAAAGCTCTCTTGTAGACCGTTTGATGAAAAAAATGTTCAAAAGAGTTACGAAATCTCACCGAAAGCACCATAGATAAACTGAAAGAGACTGGTTATGCGTTATGCCCAAATTGAATACAAATTTACGCATTTGCACGTCCTGCCGTCTAGACTTTGACAAACGAGCCATCTGTATATCATCGGTAAAGCAGGGCGCAGGAAGTTCGAAAACGACAACAACTGAGAAATTGCCAGAAGTGCTAGGTGCAGAGAGTCATGCCACCGTACCATCAGCGACATCTGTTTAAACAATTTAATCGCGCCCCTATTCAAAAATGATTTGAAATATACTTCAACTTCTATACCCATTTCAATATTTTTAACGTTGTAAAACACGCTTTCAACATTCATCTTGAAGAAGAGGGAAAACACTTGTCCTCAAATGTAACAGCAAATTAATGAATAAACGACTAATGCGCGGAGAGCGTGATAAAATCGGAACATTACTGTACATATAATATACATAATACATAATAAAAACAGCTTGTTTTACTCACGCAACGCCATTGACAATAAAATCAGCATCAAACTGAGATTTCCGGCCGAAATAATTTACACTAAAAAAATTTATTACTAAATGTGAAAATTGTGAAATGTTTGAATTGTCATAACTTTTTTGTTTATTAGTTTATCATCACCAAACTTTTGTGGTAGATTGCTAATACAATGGACCGTTTTTCCTAAAAAAAATACGTTGGTAAAAAGATAGGGTTTTGAGATATTTGAGTTTTTGTGACCAAAATGATATTTTTTAATGTTAAAAAATATTTTTTTTTTCACAGTGTATATTTTCTTAGGAATCACCATTTAGTTATCTAACTTTGCTGAACAATACAATCAGATCATCAAACTGCGATTTCTGATCGAAATAATTTACACAGAAAAAAATATATACCAAATGTGAAAATTGTGAAATGTTTGAAATGTTATAACTTTTTTGTTTATTAGTTTACCATCACCAAATTTTTATGGTAGATTGCTAATACAATGGACCGTCTTCCCTAAAAAAATTACGTTGGTAAAAAGATAGGGTTTTGAGATATTTGAGTTTTTGTGACAAAAATGATATTTTTTAATGTTAAAAAAGATGTTTTTTCACAGTGTATATTTTCTTAGGAATCACCATTTAGTTATCTAACTTTGCTGAAAAATTCATAGCAACCGAACGAACCATTTTGGCTGTGCAGATTTTTGAATATTTTTGAACCATTTTCACATACATCCTTTTGAAAAGTTAGTCGTGATTCAAAATAAAAATTTGATATCGATAAATGGCGATTTAGATGGAACTGAAAAACTGTGCAAAGTTTCAGTTCAATAGAAAATCATGAATTAAAAAATTTCCTTAATTTTGATGCTGTTGCTTGGAATCGCTCTATTGTGAGGCAAGTACAATGATACACTACGCCCAGGGAGTCGAGAAAATGTTCCCGACCGGAACGGGAATCGAACCCGCCGTCTCCGGATTGGCGATCCTTAGCCTTAACCACTAGGCTAACTGGAGCTGCGTTGTCGTTGGCTGCTTTCATCTTACTGTAGTCCTCGAGATGGGCTTCATTGAGCTCGCCCTCGTCCGGCAACGCTGCCATTCGGTTGCTTAAGTCGCTCCACATTATAGCGAGGCGACTTTATACCATCACCAGGTATAGTGGCCATTAGCGCCACGATAGTTCCTGACGTCGGAAATGTCGAAGAAATTCCGTTATTAAACCAGGATATGGTCGATTTAAGATTACGTGGTTGCTATGGATTGCTGCGGTGATATCCAGGTGTAACGATAAGGGAGATTGCGCTGGAAGTACGTGCAATGTATGGCCATGTTCTTAGACGTCGAAAAAGCAACAAGTCGTTGGCCGTACTCGTTCGTCAGTTGATGGGCGCTGAACTTTCCAATTGTTGGTCTAAATTCTGCCTACTGGCCAACCTAAGCTTTTGAGGTATTGACGTCGTGTCTTAGGCAGCTATCGTATTCGCGTGCGAGCTACGCGAAGAATGCGTCCTTGTCATCATCAGTCCTTCCTGACTGTGGGCTGTGCACGTTTATTATGCTGAAGTTGAAAAATCGGCTCTTGATCCTCAAATTGAACATTCTTTCGTTGATCGGGCTCCTACCCATCACGTACCTTTGCATATCGTCCATCACTATAAAAGCTGTTTCCAGCTCACGTGTGCTGCCGCAGCTCTGGTAGATGGTAGGTATGATTACCTGTAAACGTTCGCACTGTTGATCCTGTCCAACACACCTCCTGCATCGTTGCAATGCCGAACCCGCGGTCCTTCAGTACATCGTCAAGTAGCGGGAATTGGTTCAATATGCGCCACCAGGGTAAAACGAATCACCTCATTATCTCCCTGTCCCTGATAATATAGTTTTTCATGATATGTTTACTCTAATCGATAGCATTTTTAATTTTCTATTTTCTCAATCAATAAAACATGGACTTTTATAAACTTACAGAATATTAAAATTGAAAAACGATTTTAGCCATTTTTGTTGTAAGAATGAGAAAACTTTCACACACTGAAACGCGGCTTGCAGTAATGACAAGCATAACAATGTTTTTAAATTTACCATGGCAAAACATGATCATCGACCCACCAACGCTTCTTGTGTGCATTTTGTTTCTTCTCACATCAACCGGTTCGATAGCCGAGTGGTAGCGTGCGACCCTGGTGATGTCAAGGTTCTTGGTTCGAACCCGGTTGCCAACAGAAACTTTTTTTAATTGAAAATCGAGTCCATGGTAAAATTGAAAACATAATTCTGTTGAATTGAAACGAAAATCAGTCTGCACAAATTTAGTGGCGTTGTGTATTTAAATTGACCCTCAGAATAGTAATTTTCACCGCAAGCCGCCGTTCGGTGCAGACTTGGAGGTCAGAATGGAACAAAGTTGCAAAACTTGCAAAGGTTGCTCCCGGCCGGTGTCAGCTAGAAGGTATACTATATATGGATCGGAGATGCATGACAAGAAGCTGATAGACGTTACAAGAGCTCTGAATCGCGTTTGGTTTACATTCATTGTTTTATTATTCTACAATACTGCCAAGTTTGCGGCAGCAGGAACTCTTGATTCAGAAGATATAGAACGCTTTGGAATGATAAACTACCACCTGTTATCGATATTTCCCTCGTCTTCGATAACCGCTAAAACAATCGCGATTTTGAATGTATTATTCGAAAACAAATCGACAAATCGTGACGTAATTCCTGCTATATTTTTGAAATTTCATTATGGCATATTTGCTGCTTTCCTTTCTGGTGTTTTCAACAAAATGATTTATCATCCGGTAATTTTCCTGTTTCAAAAACTGCCAAAGTAAAAGCAATTTTCAAATCCGCCGATATCTACAATTACATGCATTTTCCTTGTTTATCAGTTCCATCAGAAAAAACTACATCACAACATCGCCAATAGAAGAATACAAAGCATGCAGCCGCATTACCAGAGGAGCCGGAAACTTTTCACTTAAATACCGAACTGGGTCACATCAAAAAAACCTTCTCTGGGTTAAAATTGCATAACGCCC